>NW_024962262.1:98923473-98935304 GCF_019238085.1 Lagopus leucura | reverse complement strand
GCCTTACTCTTTTGATTATATTGCAATTATAACATCTTGGTTATACAGCTTGTTTTTTGTCACATGCACTCAGTATATTAATCCTTTGAATTATTATATATTTAGTGATAGATTTAAAGCCATCCTTTTGGAACCAAATACACATCTGGCATACAAAGTATCAGCTTTCGAGGAGTTTTTTCTTTCTTTCTTTGTTTTTTTTTTTTGGTACGTAAATATTAAAAGACTGTCTCAGTCTCTGCAGAATCATAGCAATGTTACAGCAACAGAATATATGGAAATCCTGTGTCTCCTTGTAGTTCTGTGATTCTCTTCTTCTGTGATTCTGTGATACTCTTCTTTTGTGCAGCATAGGACTGCAGGAAGCAGCCTGCTGCTGGAATCCTTTTCTATGTCTGAGAGGTAAGGTGGTGGGTGATTCTGATATCTACTAATTCGTTTATTTGTAATGCCTTCTTGTGTCATACAAAGCATTCTTTATATTGCCAGGCTAGTTGTTTATATGCAATCTGCTGTATATGGTGCACTAGCAGGTGTCTTAATGAACAAAGTCAGTTCTCCAGGGGAGATTCCTGTATTTTCTGTAGTGCCCTAAAATCTGTAGGCTTCTAAAGACTCCTGGATACTGCGGTAGTCCATATTCTATTGAGTCCAAATTACCTTCAACCAGAAGCCAAAAAAAAATTCAAAAATCCTATTCTCAGGCACTTTTATCCACATTATCTAGCCTGTGTTGCAATGTTATGTCATTTTCTCGGTCTTGAATAACAACCTCAAGTTTTGAAAGGAGCTTCACACTTCTCTCAGTCCATTTTCACCTTCTTTATCTTTAAGGAACATCTCATGCAAACACTAGACTGAAAACATCAGGTTCAGTCCCCTTGCCTCCTGTAAATTCCCGTCAAGGTCTTTGGCAAATCATTTGCTGTTGCCAAGACTTAGCTGACGTTCTGTATTAGAGAAATAGCATATTATTAACCGGTCTCCTCTCCTGGGCTGTGGGGCAGCAAAACTACATTACTCAGTTACGATAGCAATGAGATCATGAATTCAGGTACATGTTTTCATATACATAATGCTAGACATCCAGTACTTGGTGGCTTGCAAAGCCTTGTGCAGCCTCTGCTGCTCTGTTCACATCTTCACTTTGTCTGTCAGCTAGCAGATGTTTGTGCAGCATGGCCAGCTGCATTCAAATCATATCGTGTCCTGCAAGGGCAGGGGATCTGGGGTCCAGCCAAGCTCTTCCTCTGTGGTATGTGCAAAACAGATTGGGATGGGACAGGATGGAGGACATGGAAAGAAATGGCTTTTGTCTGGGAGACAAAAAGAAGAGCTGTCTTCATTTCTTCTGCTTGTCTTTTAGCAAAAAGAGAGTGTGAAAGTCAAGGGAGAATAAGATAACTAAGGAAGTTTATTTTTAAAGCAATGCCAGGCTGCCCCATACAAGCAGGCATTTACTGCCATTCCACCCTGATGCTTCTGCAAAAGTGATTAGCAGCAGGAATTCCCATTAAGCTTGAGTGTGAGTTTACTATTAGCCACCAAGCAGACCTAACAGAAGGGAAAGGAAGGAGAAAAGGGAAGGGAACTTATCTTGGCTCCTCTGCCACTTAGGTCCTTAGGGTACCTTAGTGGAGCACACAGCCATTTGGACTGGATTGTTATCTCCACAGAGGCTGGTGGGCTTGACTTTAAGAGCAATACAACTCTTGCTGAAAGCTTCCTTTTGAATTATAACAGTGGTAAGAAAAGGCACACAATGCCTACAAAATCCTGCTTGTACACACCCTGTTTCCTACATTCCAGGGAATTTAAAAGATGTGACTCCTCTGATAACCTTTCTAACCTGAAGGAGGCAATCACATCTCGAGGGCATCACTGGGGTTGGATTGTGGTGTTAGTCTTACAAGCACCAGTATACAACCAATTACACAAGCTCTGTCTCTGTTCTGGAGGAATTAAATTAGCAGAATGCAGTGCATCAGCAGAGACTGGAAAAGGAGCTTGCAAAATGTCTGCCTGTCCTATTCCTCCACATGAGCAATTCTTCCCCTCCCTGAGAGGGACACTTCTTTTGCTTGAACAGCCTGCACTAACTGGAGGGGAACAGTTAAAATTTTAAGGAAAAAATTGTCTAAGGAGCTGTTTCTGAATTCTTAATTCAAATGTGTTGATTTGTTTTCAGTCTTAAACAATCCCTTTACTCATAAATGCAACGTTTCTCTTGTCTAGGGAGTTGAGACACTTCAATTTGCAGCTAGCACTTGGCGTATGGTTTTGTTGTTGCATGCAGAAGAAAGAGTGAAACAAGCTTTAGGCTGCCAGGAGAGCTCATGGCATCACGGCCAGTGATTACTTCTTCCCTCTGCTAAGCGTTCCTGGTTGGCATGTACAAGGCCCTACTTCTTAGGCTCTAAGATGAGCTCTTTTCATTATGTTGCAAGTAAAAAAATCTCATTTGTTGTTACAGGCTGCTTTCAGATGCATTTTGCCCTTGGGTGATGACACTGAGCTACCATTCAGACACAAAAGTAACACCAGATTTGGCCCACTGTATTAGTAGAGGCTTTATCCATGTTAGTAAATCTAAACATGAGCTCAAGCAGCAGACTGTCTGCCATCATCTGCACTGCTTAATGGTTAGCCTGCTCACTGGGCTGCATGTTGGCCTGTGCCTACTAGCTCCAGCCTGAAATAGCCCTGCCATCACCTGAGTGAGAGCTTGTGCAAGACTGGTCCCATTTATTTCCTTATGAACAAATCAGCTCTGAGTCTGGTCTCTGATTCTGCTAATGGCAGAGCCCTCTGTTTGGGTCAGGGACAAAGCACAGGGATGCTTCTTTTGCATTTCTGTTTGGTCTCACCCAAGCTTATGCAAGGCTCCATGAACCAGATTCTGCATGATCTCTACTGCAGTACATTTACACACATTATGCTGCAACACAGAGAATGAAGGAGATTATAAGATTAACATTCACCCTGAAGGCAACAGTGGCTGCTGAGCTTTTTGATGAGACCAAACTTGTATGTTTTGTGCTTGTCATTGGGAATATAGGAGGTCAGGTTAAGAAAACCAACTCTGCTATTGAAATGCCACTGCTGAATATGCTTCAGAATTTCTGTGGTCCTTAGCTATAACATACATTTGAAGCAAACCACACTCCGAGGTTGATCCTAGGTGCTTTTAGTATCTAAATGATCTCTGAGGATGTGGGGTGAAGCCCAAGGTTCACTCCAGATTCAGCAAAATGCATCCTATAGATTGCAGCACTATTCCTGTCATTCAGTGGTATTTCCAAGCTTGCTGCTGCATAAGCAGGGGAAGCAGCTCTGGCATCAGGCTTCTCCAGACCTTGTTACACAGACCACGGTTGGTCTGCTACAACAGACTGATCCAGATACCAAAGTTTGCTTCGCTCAATTAGAAAAAACTAAGCTGGGCAAGGCTGTGATAATAAACGTTTGAGCATAATAGATGTTTTTGCTCTTGACTGACCTCAGCTCACCTATATTCTTAATACTTTGTCCAGTCTGGAGAAGAGTCTGGGGATAAGGAGCAGAGATCAGCGCTGCAGTTCATGACCACCAGCTCCTGAGCAGCTGTCACATCCTTCCAGCAGTGGTGAGAAGGTAGGCAGGAGGAGAGATGGAGGAGATCTGCTGCTGTGGGCCATTAACTATGGCAGACATAATGCTGTTGCTGCAGTTCAAGCGAGTTTCCTTGCCTGGTGTTTAAGGAACATCTTGAATCAGTTTTGCATTAACATCAGCTCCTGCGTTGCCACTGGCAGTTCCATCAGACCTAGAGATCAGCTAAAAACTGGTGCATCCTGAGCTGCTCCTGGAGCTTCCCTCAGGCTTTCATCCCACTTAGCTGCATTTATTTATCATCTGTCTCTATTTCTGTCAGTTTAATAGGAGAAGAGAGGGCAGTGATTTTGTCTTTCATGCCATGCTGGCTGTCTCCAGTTACTCCCTGTGCCTTTCACCATCCTGGATATTGATAGCTTTCCTATTCTCTTTCCACTGTCTTTTTTGGACTCGCTGTTTGTTGAGTGGAGCTACATTTGCTCTGTTTCTTTGCAGAGCTTTCAGTAGCAAATGGAGCTGATATCAGGCAGGCAGATACTGCTTCACAAAATTAGCCCTTGGAAGACTCTGGAACAGCTGCTGAAGGGGCAATTTCACATTCAGAGCAGCACAAATCTACCGTGAAATGAAGTGGGACTGCTACATCTCCATGACATATAGACTCATTGTCCATAGACTTCCTTAATACAGAGCGGATGCAGTCAGCTCTCTGTTCTCTGCAGAGACCCATTTCAGGGTCTATCTCCACCCTCACAATAGAAACAGCCATCTCAGACACATCTGCCCCTGCCTCCAGCTGTTCCAGGCTGTCAATATCAGGTGTAGTGTCTTCCATAGGCGGTGGCACTCTGCCCATTCACACCTCCAGACACCTTCTCAGTCAAGCTAAGCATGCTGCTGAAACCTGGGTGCCCCAAGACAGTTATTATCTGCTCATTATTTCAGCAAGTTCTTGAAGAGCTGTTTCATTTTACAAGGGTACCTATACAGATGTGCTCCTACTATGAGCCTTTTGGGATTTCAGTGCATAACCTGAATTCTTCTCCTTGTAGATGCCTTTGGAGATATAAAATGTCTCATTTTTTAGTCATATTTTGCCTGGAACACTTGTCTTTATTTTGTAGCTGAGTGTTGGCTCACCTTTTTTTTTTTTTTGATAAAACCTTTCTTACAGTGAAGATGCTTTACTCTGCTTAATACCCTCTCTTTTTCCAACACACCCCCTGAAGTCTTATGGTTTCTATGAGAGTGCATTCTTATGCAGATGATGTCTTTAGACGAAAATCAAACACTTCCTTGTTATTCACTCAATGCATAATAGATGCTGCAGATTCCACCACAGGTGCTTCTATTTCCTTTGTGGAGGCAAGGGCAGGCACAGGAGAACATCTTACTGGGATAAACAGATGCCTCCCAGCAGATCTCAGTGGTGTCTGGCACCTACCTGTACTGCAGAGACCATCTTATGGAGCTCCTGCTCAGAAAGATGAGGATGGGATCCCTGCCTGACTCCTGGTGCAGAGCAGCTGTCAGCCCAGTCCATACCGTTGTGCTCAAATCCATGTCAGATACCTTCTGTGGTCCCAACCAGTCTGCAGTGCAGGGTCTGTATGGCAGCCATTCCCTCATCCTCCTGTGGCTGCTACAGCTTCAGTGTCATTTGGCAGTTCCCTTGGGATGGGCATGGTGTGCTGCTGGCCATTCTGCTTACACTGAAGGCAATTGTCATGTACTGCTGGGAGAGTTCTACCCTTCTGCTCTGCCTACACAGAGAATTAGGAAATTCATCTGTTAGCAAGCTAGCCTGTTCTCCAAGTTAGGAACTGCTGAGCCCAGAATGATTGCTGCACAAATGTTTTATTCTTTAATGTAAACCTAGACACATAGTTCATCAGAGATTTACTATGTCTCTGCTTCAAGGTACCTCACCTCCACTTACTGGGTCCCCTCTGAGCATCTTTTATAAGGATCCCTCCAGTTTCCCCATGCTACAGCCAAGGGCTGAATTTAAGCATGAAGTCCACATCATCTCACTGTGCAACAACAACAAAAAAAAGCCTTTTTCTCTTAAACTGTTTTGGATGTGCAGAAAGCCAGCCGACCTTCAAAGCCTTTTCAGCTTGCTATTTGGCTTCCTTCAGCTATCAAACAAATGTACCGAAGCAGATAAGATTGTTCCAGATTCACACAGGTAGGAATGAAAACATTTTGCCTGGTATTTTCAGATGACTAAAGTGACTTTGTGTTTTCAGATCAATCTGCTGGAGAATGACAAGTGCAGTGAAGAGAAGGAAAATTTCATACTTGTGTATCACTACACAAATCAGCTGAACTTGGATTATAAGAATAGAGCAAAAGAAAGGAGTTTTGGAGGGGGAGAAAAGGTAAATCAACCTTCAGTCTGTGTACAGACACTTATTAATGTGGACTTCAAGAGAAGTGCTGTTCTCCCTCTACTTTTGCAGTATCCTTTGCACAAAATCTTTAAGAAAAATTGCTTCAGCTCTGTCAACATAGATTGCTGCTACTTTTATTTGGCATCAGCTCTGGTGGCACTGGGCCCTTCAGGTTTCTTGCCCCATATCTGTCCCACCCTGCATTCTGCCTCTGTGAGGACTCATTTCTCTCTCGAGACCTGAAGGGAGAACTGCACAGCTCTTTCAAGTTGATACAGAGATGTGAATAGTAATATATTAGCTTCCTGCTATCATAAGCCTGCTATAGACAAACAGGCAGCCACAAGCTGGTGGCAGAAGCCTGGTAGCTGATGTCTGCAGGCCTGGGCTTCCAAATGCTGGAAACATTTTTCACTGATTATATGTTATATTGGCCTTGCTCCCTTGTGGGGTACTATTCGGCAGGCAGGAGTGCTTTGGTCCATGTAGGTTATGCCATTTCCCCAAAGAGAGCATAGCCCTGCTGCTGAAAGGATTTTCTGGCCAGCATAATCACATTTACATGAAGGCTTTTGCCAGTTTTGCTATATTGCTCGGGGGTAGAGAGTGAGCTGAGGTTAAATGACAGTCTTAAAGATAGCGTTTTGCCAGAAAAACTTTTAGTGTGGCTTAAAGTCTTAAAGACTGCCATTCAGGTGTCATATCTCTGGTTATTTTTAGTCTGCCTTTTCAATGTACAGACCTGTACTTTTCTTATGAAAAATGTGAAATCTGCCAAGTTCAGAATGCAGATTTTAATTAATTCAGTGTTTGCTCAAGAGAAAATGATACTGCTGCACATTCATTTGATGGTTCAAGTAATACTTGCTGGGTGTTCACTCCTGACCTGTAAGCCCTCATATTTAAAATAATCAGAGGAGGGAAGAAAGGCATTTTTGGCAAGGAAAATGCTGTCCTCAGGCTATTAATGCATCTTAATCCCCAGCAGAAAATGAAATCACTTTGGGCAGGTGCCAAGCAATACAATGACTTTCCTCTGATTTCAGGGAGGAGCTCCTCTTGAACAACCTTTCTTGCATGAAGTAAGATCTAGACACACAGGGCTTCATTTTGCTCTCACTTTACACCCATTTTACACCAGTACCAAGACAGTGTCTGAGTACAGTTTCCCTAGATTAACAAAACAAAGCCAGACCTCATTGGTGCTTTTATTTACTATTTGTATTATGCCTATTGGTCCATATTTGCTAACACTGGACTAACACTGGACTTTAGGTGTGCAGAGACAGAGGGTACATTTTTTTTTATCTGACCAGGTTTCTGACAGTAATTGCCGCTAAACTTCCTAATTTGCTTGTTGCCTGATGGTGTTACTAAAAAAGAAAGATATTTGAATCTAGCCTTGCAAGGCAGAAGGTCTGCCACAATCATGAGGCTGCTAAAGGGGCAAGCAAAACTGGCCTCTTTACAGGAGGGGGCCAGCAAAACTGCTAATTTGAACTTCCAGAGAGGAGACTCTAAACTGTTTAGGACTCTGGTAGCAAGCGTCCTTTGGGATTCAGTCCTGAAGGGTAAAGAGGTCCAGGAAGGCAGGTTGCTGCTCAAGAAGGAAATCTTGAGGATACAGGAGCAGGCTGTCCCCCTGTGCTGCAAGATGAGCCGGTAGGGAAGAATACCATCATGGGTGAACAAGGAGGTTTTCCTGAAGCTCCAGGAGAGGAAGAGAATCTACCTCTTGTGGAAGAAGGGACCAGCAACTTGGGAAGAGTGCAGATAAGTTGTTAGGATATGCAGGGAGAAAATTAGAAAGGCAAAAGCCCGGCTTGAACTTGACTTGGCCGTTGGGTAAAAGAGAGCAAAAAAATTTTCTTACAGATATATTAACAGTAAGGGGAAGGCTAAGGAGAATCTCCATCCTTTATTGGATGCAGCAGGGAATGTAACCACTGAAGATGAGGAAAAGGCTGAGGTTCTCTATTCCTTCTTTACATCTGTCTTTGAAAGTCAGACCAGTTATCCTCACGGTACTCTAACCCCTGGCCTGGAAATCTCAGGTGGGGAACAGAATAACCCCCGCCACGATTCAGGTGGAAGCAGTTAGAGACCTATTATTCCACCTGGACTGACACAGGTCCATGCAGCGAGATGGGATACACCTGAGGGTGCTGAGGGAGCTGGTGGAGGTGATAGCCAAGCCACTTTCCACCATCTACGAGTATTCCCAGCCAATTGAAGAGGTACTGAAGGACTGGAGGCTTGCCAAGGTGACTCCCATTTACAAGAAGGGTTGTAAGGAGGATATGGGGAGCCACAGGCCTGCCAGCCTGACCTTGGTGCCAGGAAGGATGGTGGAGCAGATCATCTGGAGGGAGATCACGGCATATGCTGGACAACTGGGGGTTCAGGCCTAGCCAGCATGAGTTCATTAAAGGCAGGTCTTGCTTGACCAACTTCATCTCCTATGATTGAGTGACCTGCCTGGTTTGCTGGAAAATATTGATGATAGGTGGACAGTTGGACTGGATGATCTTGAAGATATTTTCCAACCTTGGTGATTCTATGATTCTATGAAAAGAAGCCCAACGGCAGCCCTTCACTGATTTGTGCCAGTGTGTGTGGTCTTGTTTAGCTAATCTGCTGCTGGGGTGCTGCCAAAAGAGACCATAGTACTTCTCCACCTCTACCACTCCCTCTCAGACTTTGGACCATCTCTCATTGGCCCACATGAGCTTGCACGTGAGGGTGCTGAGTAATTGAAATAGGCTTGGTTATTTGGCTGGAAGTAAACCAAGGAACGTGTCCAGTGGATGAACTGGTGATCTGACTCACTGCTAAGGTATGCAGTGGGGAGAGAGCTGCAGGGATGCAGGAGCAGGACAGTGGTGACCCATGGTTCAATGTCCCTTGAGATGGTAAGATGAGACACTTCCTGTAAATGCCATATTTCAAAAACTACATTAAGAGGACATGTTGAGCCATCTTGTGTTGCTGTGATGTTGTAGCTTCCTTTGGAGCAAAGGGAGGAGTAATTCAGCATGAGTATTGCCTCGCTTGTTTTCTTGCATGCACACTCATCTTTCTGAGGCATGGAAGAAGTCTGTGCAAGAGTCAGATCCTGATCTTCACAGCCTTCCTTGAGCATTCTTCTTTGGGATGGAAAGTCCAATTTTCAGTACAGATAGACAAATGAAGCAAGGAAGGTCACTTCGGTGCTTGAGAAACATCATAACTCAGACTGAAAAAATTCAAATCCACATCTCCTGACCAAGCCAGCTGTTTGGCTTCCTCCTTGTGGACATCAAAGGAGAGGCCATGGCAAAGGCAGCAAGGATTCTTGACCTGAAAGGAGCAGAGTGCAGATGTGAGGGTATGGTGGGAAGGAAGCAAGGATGGAGGAGAAGTAGCAGAGGGGAGCAGAGCAAGGGATTGGGGAATTTCTGTAAAGACAGCAAAAGGGATGGGGTGGAGCAGAGCCTTTTGTGAGCAGCAGGAACTGAAGAGGAACTAAGGGCGTACAGGGTGACAAAACGATCTAGAGAGGAACAGCGCATGCATGGAGGCTGTACAAAGGAAAATGTTTCTGCACAAACACAAGTTTTCTAGGAAAAAAAGTCCTAGGCAGGCTGGGACTAGTAGTGAGTGGATAGCTGAAGCTATAACAAAAGCTGCTTTCACAGTGTAAGGATGGAAAAGATCTTAACAGGATCAAGCCAGAAAGGCATACAAAGAAAATCAGTAATGAAGAATCATTTAGCATTTGAACAGAGAGTGCTCAGAGAGCACAGGCATTGAGAAGCTCTTACTAGTGATGGACATGGGGCTGCACAGCTTAAAACATGGACAGCAGTCATACATTCTGCTGAGAGAGCCTGAGCGATGTTTAGCGTTTAAAGAGAAGTACATAGCAAAGGTACATCAGCAGGACATCAGTGCATGTGTTGCATCACACAAAGCAACAAGCAGGCTCAGTTCTCAGGAGTGGAGGTGTGAATGCTTCTTCAAGCAGCCAGAAAGATACCTGGCGCTCCTTATGTGTGTGACTAAAGAACAGCAACGAGGACAGTAATTCAGCAGCAGTAGCACTACACTCTTCCTGGCACAACACAGGAGAAAAGCAATGAGCCATATGTAATTCTCACAGCAGGGCCACAAGGCACAGATGTGATGCTGGATATTCTCATCAGGGCACAGGCCAACTGCCTCCTGAGACAGTCTAAAGGAAAAGCACAGCCTGGACACCTGATAAACACCACCATGAGACTGGAGTCACTTTGGGCTTTGCTGCTCCCTGCCATGTGGCTGCCAGGCTGTGGAAGTGGCATTTGCCTAGCTTGGAGTCGTGCTGCAGCTGGGGATAATGAATAAGTAATTTCTTCCCTTCTGCAAAGAAACTGAATCAGGAGGAATTGTTGAGGATGACATCCTGGGTTCCCTTGGGATTTCCATACCTGCACTTCCTCTCCCTGCAATAGAGAAGCAGCTACCTAAAATTATGGACTCAGTGGCACATACGCAGTGGCATCCAGCACTGGTGAGACTGAGAAAGGATGGGAGAGCAGAATGTGTGCTGTAAATGAGGACAACTGAGTGGTGGAAGCGCCAGAATGATTTTGCAGAGTAATCACAAGAAAGGAGAGAAACGTAATTATAATCTATAGCTGCGTAGAATACTGAGACACAAGGAAAGCAATAAGAGAAAACAGTGCTATCTACAGACCCAAGCTGAGATCACCTGTCTGCTCTATACAGCAAATACACTCTCTGTACTAAACACTCAATCTGGGCACCGGTAGTTCAGGCTGGCCCAGGAAAGTGGCATGTTGATGAGTGTAAGAAGACAGCCCTTCAAGCGGCTGCCTCTTAAAAACACTGCCTATCCTGGAGGTATGCCCTGAACGATTCACAAAGTAACACGAAGACTGTGAAGTGCTGGAGTTGCTCTTGATGACATTGTCATGCGTGACAGACCCAGAGAGAAACATGACAAAAAAAAAACCTAATAGCATTGCCTAGAAGAGGCAGATAATGCAATCTAAAATTCAGCCATGGCAAAATGCAAATCCACACAGAGGAACTGAATTATTTTGGCCACGCTGCAGAAAGAGGAAGCATCAGATTTGATTCAAAATGAAAAAAAAAAAAAAACAGCTAATGAATAGCAACCTCCCCCTCAAAGTCAGCAACTGCACAAGGAATATTGACATATCTATCAAGATTTATACCATGAGGACTATAAATGCACAGTTTACAGTCCGAGGGGAGGTATAAATGAGGAAGGCTAAGAAGGGGTTCTGACAAATAAACCTTTGACAAGACTCCACAGCAGTTGCTTTGAAATCAGGCTCAGTTATAGTAAAAGTAAGGAAAATAACACTCCAGATAGCTAAAATAATAGGAGGATGGCAGCATACAGATGAGCTGAAGCCAGTGCTGCAAAACTGTATTCCTATGTCTGAATTTTCTCTGTCATATGCTTGACTGCAGGCTAAGACTGAAAGCAAATCACAGTCCTCCAGAATGTTCTTCACAACCCTCAAGACTCTTTACCACCAAGTTATTAGCACACAATTCTAAAATCAGAAGGATTTAACCTGCAAGTGAAAAAATAATCAGAGGAAGACAAATTATTTTAGTATATTTTCTTTCTTGAAATTTCATACAGAATAAGGGAAAAAATGGAGGAAGAATATGAGGAAGGAATACATCTGATAGTCCAACACTGAATAGTGTCTACAAACAAATTATTAGAAATAGCAAGCAAAGCAGAGTGTGGGATGTGCTGGATTTTAAAAGGAAACAAAGAAAGCAGCCTGACCTGTGCAAGAATAACAAGCTCCCTTG
>NW_024962262.1:98670842-98923373 GCF_019238085.1 Lagopus leucura | reverse complement strand
GAAAAAAAGGATTGGTAAGGGCATTTTTACTATAGTGCTTTGCAGAAAGAAAGTAAAAAGTAAATATAATGTTTTGTCATGGCTTGAAGGCTCAGGTAGAAGGAAATATCAGATGCTGTTGCTCTAATGGAAACAGAACCGCAAGGAATGAATCATCTTTTGTGTTATTGGCAGCAGCTGACAATCAATGCATTCAATACAAGAGATACCACAGCCTGCTAATTGTGATTTATCATTAGAAGTTAGGTCTCGTTTAGCTACCCTGTTAGCTTACAAATTTTCCTGCACCGTGGCAAATACCACAAAGACAGTATTCACTTAGTATAGAATCATGTCTGCAGTTCTTCAGAAAAAGGTAGTGGAGTAAGATGGTTTAGGAGACGTCCCTGGAACATCATGTGCTGCCTGTGTAATTAATGTGTCATGGGGTTGTGAGGAACTGGGAAGCCTGCTATTGATCACAGACTCATAAAATCATAGAATGGCTTAGGTTGGAAGAGACCTTAAAGATCATCGACTTTCAACTCCTCTGTCATGGGTGGAGTTGCCAACAAAATGCACTTGATGAAGACATGTACTCAACTGCTATACAAGATCATACATATTATGATTTACAGTTTCTGAGCTGGCCTTAGAAACACTGTCACCAGCAGGAAGGCCATTTAAGCCCAAGGGGTTGTGCTCATCAAATGAAACAAATAGAGTTTATATGCTGTAACAAGCTCTTTCTCTTCTGTCCACTGCCTCCTCCTGTTGCCCCTTTTTTTAATCAAATATCACTATATGTTATGATCTAAGCCCTTTTTTTTTTTGTAGAGGGGATGTAAAGATGGGGAAGTAAGTTTTAAGAGAGACATAGAAAGTGATTCTGGGATCCAATTTCCTCGTGTATGTGTACATCTGTACATCTGTGTAGATGAACTGAGCAGTGGGAGGGCAGCTTGAAATGTTATCTTCATTAAATGCTGATTACTACTGTGGGCAACCACAGCTAAGACAACGTAAGACTTTGGGTGTTTAATGTGGTACCAAAACTATCAGTCTCTGATTCCTTTAATTTTGTCAGGACTTAGACATCCATTAATTCCAAGAAGAAATAGAGTTTTAAACCAAAAAAATTGTCCCATCTAGAATCAAGGACAAAAGAATGACTTTGCCAACTTTTCTGGTTTTTTTTTCAGACAACTCAGCATGAAGCAGGCCTCAGATTTCCCACACTTCCATGAGAGGGCAAAACAAGCACTGAAACAAGAGTAGCCATTCACGTGCTATAGGTGTTGGAAGAAAGAAGTAAGGATTTTACTTTGCCTTTGATTGCTGAACTGTGCTTTTTGTCTGTGACAGCTGCCATCTAATTATTGGTCCATCTCAACAGAATTGAAATGATTTTGCACGGGGAAAAAGATGGGCAGCAGGACTGCGCGCTCTAGGTCTCATTCTTGATACCTAGGTAACCAACATCATATTCAATCTCCATTTGAAAAAACAAGTGAGTTCTGGAGGGCCAGGCTCACTAAATGCGTAGCAGTGCTTCCTAAGGCTTTTTTTTTTTTGTTTCCTAAAGTCTGTAACTTAAGACACTGAGAAATGCAAGCTCTTTCATGGGATTTAAGGAGTTCCTTTGTGAGGACTTCCATTACCGTCAGGCCTGCTGCACTTGTCTTTGAAGGGTTTGGCCAACAGGTGTCTACAGGTTGAGCTCCCAGAGAATGCACTACTTAAGCAGGAGGGCTCAGATGTCTCCAATAATGATTTGAGGAAGCAGAGTTTGTGAGCAAGAGGGTCCATATACCCAGAATGGATGTCATGTAAGAGGGAAGAATGATGAATACTCTGTATTTCCTTTCTGCAAGTCAAGATGCTTTAATCAATTACAAGGTGAATGCTCAGGACAGTGGGAGCTGAGAGGTTTTGTAGTTCTGAGTTATAGGTTACCCAGTCTTAACTACGTGCCAGTCTCCAACCCTGAAGGTCAGTTCAAGCAAATGTCAGTCCTATTGTTTGTGAATTGCTACTGCTGTATTCATAGAATCAGAGGACAGCTTGGGAGAGACCACTTGAGTCTCAAATCCATTCCCTTATTCCCAGCAGGCCTAATTCTAAAGTTAGATAAGGTTGCTAATGTTCAAATGAGTCCTAAAATCCCAATTCTGAGCCACTTGCCTTGGCTCTGCTGATGGGATTTTGTGTGTGTGTGTTAAGTCTAGTTGGAATTTCCTTTGCTGCAACATGTATTCATTTCCTCTCACTCTTTCAATCTGGACCTTTATGGAGTGTCTGACTTTCTCATAGCCTTTTCTACAGTCTGAGATAGCAATTGAGTCCCCCACAACCTTCTCTTCTCCAGGCCAAAAATTCAGGTCCCTCGCCTCTCTTTCTACATATTTCAGATACCTGATCTTCTTGGAGGACCCAGCTCAGTATATTGATATCTCTCATGACCAGGGAAAACCAGAAATGGAAACTGTCCCAGATGCAGCCTCATGAGCACTTGACAAAAGGGAACGATCACTTGCCTAGTTTGCCCTCTTGCCTCCGCAGCCTAGTATGCTTTTAGCCTATTTCTGCCAAGGCATACTTCTGGGTATTGTCAACTGCTGTCCATCAGGAGCCTGAGGCCTTTTTCTACAAAGTTGCCTTCTAGGCAGAGATCCAGCCTGCACTGGGAACTGGAGGCTTCGCAAGACACCCGTTTTATCAATATTGAACCTCATGCAGTTTTTCCCAGCCTGCTTCTCCAGCTTATTAAGGCAGCCCTTCCCTCCAGTGCGTCCACCACCTCTCTGAGTTTTGATATCTGTGAACTCTTCAAGGTGTTCTCTACCCCCTTTTCCACAGTGTAGATGAGTATGTTATATGATAACCAGTCTCAGAATTAACCCTCTGAGAAATATTACTTGCAATTGGCTTCCTAGTAGACTTTGAAATGTTGACCACAACATTTTGAGCCCACTTGTCCAGCCTGCTTCTCCCACTTTGTAGTCCACCCACTAGTCCATAACTCCCCACGTTGGCCAGTTTTCCAGTAATCCAACAAGTGTTTTGCTTGGGGAGAAATACATATGCATCTAGACGTCAGCCATCCTAGAGTTCTCCTGTATCACATTTGGCCACATCTTCTCTGCTGGCAACAGATCAGCTGGAGTAAAGCTCTCTAGAAAGTGGTAGAATGAGACACAGGGCCAGGACTTGCACATGGCAGTAAAACTGTCAGGGAGTTATGGCATGTGGCCAGAACTGCAAGCTGTGCTATGCCAATCACAGATGGGAAGTGAAAACTTGTGACATTTTGTACTTCAACCCAAAATCTGAACAGATTTTCATGAGACTACATCAAAAAAAAAAAAAAAAAGTTCTCACCCTGATTTAAGTATCCTGCCAAATTTCATAGTCTTGCTGCAAGTATGGAAAGAAAAAGAGGAAAGTCACAAAAGGAAGGGGGAGGAGTTTTTTATTTTATCTTAAGGAATGTGTGGGGCTGCCAAGATTTAGGAGTGTGAACTCCTCTGTAAAATCAGAGGAATCAGAATCCACAATTTTTAACCAGGTTCTCCTGTGTTTTTTTTCTACCAGTTAGCAGTTAGCAATCATGTAGCTGTAGCTCAAAAAGACTAGTATTTGTGCTGATAAATTCAAACACAAGTTCTTGACATGGTCACTCAAGGATCCAAGAAAAAAGAATGAAGGAGATGTCTCCTCTCTGTAATCTAAAGCTCTTGTTACAGCTCTCCGAATTTCTACCCCTTTCTGGAATGGTTGGAAAAACAAGTCTGTGCTGTTAAAACTATTCTTTTCCCAAGTCCTCTTTCAGAAAGCAATGATGCTATTTCTGTAAGAACTTAAAAGGAAGTACATGTCTGAGGCAGAGAGCAAGAATGGAAAATTTCAGTAAAAACAGTGAGTTTTTAGCAGTTGGGAGCTGACAGGGTTTTTTAATACACTGTAAGAGAGGGGTTGTCTTGTTGGCACCAACAGCCACATTTTTAAGGAATAAAAGTGTGCCTGTTGGAATGTTTTTTCTTTTGCAGGAAATATAGTGGAAAAGTATCAGTTAGTTTTCAGACAGAGCCCAGTATGTCTGTCCCCACCTTCTCAGCCTTTCTCTTGTCCTAGCCATAGCCAAGCTCTTCAGCCTCAAGCTTTTCTTCCCCCTGCTGTATTCAGCCTTCCAAGCTACAGCCCGCTTCTTTCTGCCTTTATTTTAACCAGGATCAGTCTTACAAGCAGTATGGAAAGGGAAACAAATGGCCTTAGCTTGAGTTTTCTTCACTCTAAAAGGCCTGGAGATGATGGGAAGCTTTAGTGCAACCTTATCAGTCTGTAAGGAAGGTAAGTTGATACTAATTTCTGTCATTAGGAATGTTAGACTGCAACCACGTTTCACAGCCTTTCCCATCTCCCATTAGGAAATGACCCAAAGATGTAAATATAGCTGGAGATAATCCGTTGCTTTTCCCAAGGATACACAGATGATTTGTTACATTTCAGTACACAAACACTGAAATTCAGCCTTTCTACAACAGAACAGCATTTTTATTTGAAAGGTAATCAACGAGATGATAAAATGGAGCTGATGGCTTATATTTGTGTCATCCTATCAGCTGAAGGCCACTGAGATTGCCTGTGCACTTCCTGCACCCTGGGTGGGTGTGTAGGTGCCACCTCACATCTTGGAGGGCAGAAGCCATCAGCATGAGTTTCTTCACAAGGTGGACAAGTTTACCCATTTGATTCACAGCTGGAGGTTGGGAGCCTGTCCTTTCTGTACTCCTAGGTTGCTTTTGTCAGTTGCCGAAGCATCTTAGAGAAGGGAGGGCATTTACCTTCAATGCAGAACAGAGAGTTAAGGACAAGATGGGAATTAAAGGTGTTATATTGGTACAAGCTTCCTTACACTGAAATAGAGAAAAGGCAGTGACTCTGCGTAGCGTGGAGTGACCAGGAATATGTAGGATAGGAATGGTAGAATCTGGACCGTGGGAGGAGTGGAGGGATAAAGTTGGAAGCAGTTTAGGGACCTTGAACTGCCTGAGGAGCTTGAGAAGGGGCACTGGTAGCAGGAAATGTGTATCTGGGGAAATGCCAGAGAGGAGGGAGAGTGTGCCTCAGAGCTCAGGTAGGCAGATGCTTTGGGGAGTGAGTGAACAAAGACCAGAGGCCAAGACTGAGAGACAATGACCAGAGGGAAAAGGGGACTGGAAGAAGAAACCAGCCATGGGGAACAAGGAGGCAAGGCAGAAATAAAATCTGACTGGGAACACAAGGCTGGGTCATGCTGTCAGTAGGAGCTTCCAGGGCCTGTTCCTGCACAGTCACTCCTCCTCTGTCTACAGGTATCTGTGGGACACACTAGGCACATGGACAGCATCCTCTCCTCGTGTTGGCCTATTTTAAAGACTGATGCTTAATATCTTTTGGTAAAGGCTCCAGCCTCACTGTTGTCCTTGGTACTTATCCATCTGATACCACAGCATGGAATTTTATTGTTGCTGTTGTTTTAATGTTTTTTACTGTGTTCTGAAAAACTCAGAAAGGACAGGTGAGAATGTTGCCAAGTTGAAATGCTTCAAACCATCAGGACATTGATCTTCTCATTGAACAGCACCTCAGAAGACATCTGTGTATGCTTTTTGTGTGATCTTTTCTCAGACTGTTCTGATATCCTGTACCTGCAGTGACTGACTGCAGTGTGCCCTCTGCTGTCTTGCTGTCTGCACAGTCCAGCATCTCTGAGATTCAGAGAAGTTGCGCCTCTGTCCAGAAGCAAAAGCAATTCTGGCTCCCTATAAGCTGCCTAAGAAATGTGTTGCCAGAAGTGTTTTCCCAAGAGAGAGGCAATTCCTGGTCCACAGCTACTGTAGAAGTTGCTCTGCAGATGGCTTTGTAAAGATCTTCTGGATATTCACTCCACAACTCGAAAGGATACTATAACCTCAACCCTAACTTTTTCCACCAGGAGCAGTGATTAAAAGACATTGAAATGCAAACAAACACCAATTTTTGAGAAGAAAACCATGCCATGCAGGCATTCATGTGTAACTTACACCAAGGAAACACTCCTATATTAATTACTCTCTTACATGACTAGGTATCACCTTCCCACTGAAGGGCAGATAACGTTTTTAAAATTATTTTCTTTCCATGGCTTTTATCACCCATTCAGTCTTAGCACTCTCTGATGCATCCCTCCAGATCTGAATTTTCCCAGTTTATCTGCTTCAGTTCTGTCATGTTTCTTCAAACATCAGTGTTTCTTTGCTTTTTCCATGTCCCCTTTTCTTTTTTCTTGGTTGCAAAAGCTGATATCTCTCCCTGGGCATCCGGTATCTCTACTTTAACATGTGTGAGCTGACAACTAATCCATTGCTTCCTTAGCAGAGTGTCTCATCTGTTCAGAACAGATTTCACTTGGGCAGCGTATCTTGGCAGCCACAGAAAAATCACCATGGCTTTAGGGAAATTGCCTGATCTTTGCTCTGACTGAACGATGTAACTAAGTTGTTTTTAATTTTGTTTACCATTGCAGTATAATGTTTACAAGAAAAGGAAGAACAGATAGGAGCCCCAAAGGGGAGAGTAAATCAACTGGGTGAAACAGTACACCATTAGTCTATGCTAAAATTGCCAGGTTTTCCTTCTTTTACTGTGTCTGCGCTCAAAAATAAAGAGAAGAGGCCTTTAGAGAACCTTGTGCTGATCAGAACAGGGGAACAGAAGCAGGAGGTGTCTCTGTGCAGTCAAATGCATATTTATTCACAATCATGAAAGAAATGAAAGTGGAAAAAATTGTAGGAAAGAAAGAATGTGTTATTTATGCATTTTCAGTCAGCATTAGAGTTGTAGAGAGTTTATGCTAAGTACTGAACACGAAATATTATGATGACCATAACTCCTAATTTGGAGTCATAGCCTAAATTCAAGCTAATTCTCAGTGTTCTGTAGACCATAGTACCAATGTCTTAGGGATTGATTCAGGCTATCTAAACTCAAGATCTATCCAGCTTCAGGAAGTTTCTCAGAACGGCTGACAGCTGTATTTCAGTTCACTAGTGTCTGGCTTAAAAGAACAGAATGTGCACCAGGATCTGTACTGAGGTCGGGAAATTAATTCGAGGCGTCTCACCTTTGATTAAATTACTGCATCTCTCTGTAAATTTTCAGAAAAGTATCTCTGAATGCCCCGAAGGAGTGTGCAAACATGGCAACACTGAGGAGGCTGCTGGGGTCCATCCAGCCTAATGAACCCGGCTGTAGTTGAGCTCAGTGGGAGGGGGATCCGTGGAACAGAGCCTGATGCTGTGCCATTTGATGGTTTCTGTTTGGAAGGGACTTGTTTGCGTTTGTGCAGTAAGTAGGTGGTCCAGCTCCTCTGAGAAGAGGATGATGCTTTGATGGGGAGAAAAACAATGCAAAGAAAAAGCCCCACTTTTTCCTTACCTTCCTCCAACCCACTTCAGTAGCTTTCCACAGCTGCGGTAATTTGGCCTCCCAGATACTGGGGTCTCACTGGTTGTGAGGAGGTCTCAGGAATGCAACACAAGGAGCTTTTCTGCTGCATGCTGCAGGGTTAATAATCAGTCGCAGTTGTCTATCAGCAGTCTTTAACTAGTTCTACACAATGCAATTATACCTCATCAAAGCTAATTTACCAAGCTGTTTAAATGGCTGTACAGCATTTAGTGAGCCTCCTCACACCACTAGCATCTTTTTCAGCTGGTCCCCTGCTGAGGGTGCTTCAGTCTGGGTGGTCCCGGCTACACCCTGCAGCATTTTTCAGTGTTGTCAGCAGGCTGGAATAGGGTCCTTTCTTCAAAGCTCCTGGCTTTGTTTCCCAGCCTAAGTTACAGAAGGCTTGTGGAAAATGGTTTGGAGGACAAGAGGCAGCGCTGATAATGGGAAACGTCTGTGAAGGATTGGAACATTGGCTTGTAATCCCTGGACAAAACTGCCTCATTCAGAAAAGGGGAGGGGGGGGGGAAAGCATGCAGAACAAAGCTCTTGTTTCACTTTGTGAAACGAACACATGATGTTTTCTCTGGAATGTCTCACTGACAAACAGGACCAGCTTTTCCAGGGACTATGGCTCAGATAAGGCCATAAATGGCTGAAAGGAATTTAGATTCACAGCTAATGTTAATTTGTCGTTTCCAGGGGCAGCACAAACTCAGCCACGCCTTTGACAGATTTGGGTTTCATGAGGAGCAGGGCAGTGTGAAAGGCCTCTTAATACCCTGGCCCCAGAGATTCTCACCAGATCTAGCATATCCCATGTACAGATATGCATGGGGACAGAGCTGATAAAGCACGGCTCCATCCTGCCTAGCATATGTCACCTACCTGTTGAGACAAATGACTTGTTTCCTCCTCAGCTGGGACATGCAACCAAGAGAGGTACCAACAGGAGCCAAAACTGTTAAGGCAGGTGTTCTGTCTTGAGCAAGCCCTTGTGAATCTGTGCCTTTCAGCTGGAACCTGCCTGTCCCCCTTCCCAAGCCCTCTTACAGACCTTTTGTCCTTTCCTTTTGTTCATCTATCACAGCCTGTTGTGCTGCCAGAAAGGAATCTGCCTTCCCCTCTGCCATGTCATCAAACAGTTCAGCAGTCTCTCTGCCGCACTGCAGTGGCCCTGAGAAGGTAGCACAACATCAGAGCTCTCCGTCCCAGTCTTCCAGTTTCTACTCTCCTGGGATAAGTTGTCCAGCTTGCAATGACAACAAATTATCCATTTTGTCTTTTGTCACTAACATTTCCAGTCCAAAAGCTTTTTCTCACGCAGATTGAAATCAATGACCTTTTCTTTTGGATTAGCTTTCTTTACAGCTTTGTGTACAGCTATTTATCCTGTTCTTGCACGTAAAAGGTCTGGCATAAATCCTGACCCACAGGGACAACCTGGCTGCAGCAATTTAAGGCCAACATGTTCGAATGCAGATGTCTGAAGTCAAGCATTTTGCCTGTTTTTAAAACATAATGCAATAGCCTGACTTGCAAGAGCTCAGCAACTACATTTGCCACTTCTGTGGTAAAGCAGAGGGTGCTTATCATCTCCTGGGGAATGATAGCTTGGACTGGAATGATAGCATTGGGCCTCTGTGTGGGGGAAAGTTAAAACCCTTTGGTTTCCACTGCTTAGCCCAGTGCTGGGAGGGGAATGTATGATTTCATAACATTGCTAAGCAATGACAAGAGCTGGTCTCTAGGGTGAGCTGTATTTACTAACACATTGCACATTTTTCTGGCTTAACAGAACAGTTTCTCATTTTATAAGAGTCCTGAGGTAATGTTTGTGTTCTAGATCAGATGCCCAGACTCACCCTGCCAACTCTCAAGCTTTTTCGTGGACAACCAGAACAGCCACCCCAAATCTGTGTCCTGAATACTTCAACTGTCTGTAGTTCAATAAGACTGTGTAGACCTCACTTCCCAATCTCACAGATGCATAGTGACTCACAGAACTGCTGTTCCACACCCAGCCCCAACTGACCCAGGCACAACTCACACGACCCGAATACATCCCATGCAGTGAAATTCCTAAAACATCTTCTAGCAATCATCTCAAGGTCTGCTGAGGTATGGGACAAATAGCTAAACGTGTTTGAGCATGTTCTGTGCTAGCAGGTTGCCCATGCTTTAAGATGAGAAATAGCACCGTTACTCAGAGTGTGGGTGGGAGAACCTTGGAACAGCTGTCCTATGGGCCATAGACCTGACCTGCAAGCGGTTTAGAAGATGTTTTTGTACAAGCATAGTGTAAGGGTAAGGAGCAGTTGGCTACAGGGAGTGAGTTTGAGATTCTCTGACAGTTCTGTAACGGTGTTGAAAGCCAGGACATGCTAAAGCTATTTTTTGAATGAGCTGGGGATACCTTGAAGTTAGGAGACATCCCCAGCCAGAGCTGCTGTGCAGAGGAACCTCTGCACAGACCCCGCAGGTCTCTGAGCTCCCATTTGTCACAACTGGATTGCATGGTGCTGAGACATACAACTACCTCCACACAAGGTCATCCCAGATCTCACTGGGCTCATTAACTTTGCTTCCATACTCTCCCTGCCTGGGACCTGTCTCCACATACTCCAGTATGCTACGTAGAGATCATATTAACACAGACGCTCTGATACCTCAGCTATGGGACATCTGGCACACCTTAATTACCAGCATCCTTATCTGATATCCCTGAGCAAACTGTCCTCCCCAGCAGACTGCTTTCTGAAGAAGCATTGTCCAAAGGCTCTTCCACAGTACCTCCTCTGCTCAGCAATGAAACAACTCTTCAGCTTTAGTTGGAAGCAGAGCTGGAGGGGGTTTTAAATGCTGCAGGGAGGGGAGAAAGTCATGGCTGCAAAAACATGGGAGGAGGGTTAATCAACACATACCCTTGAAAGGCCTTCTGGCTCTTGGCTCTAGTATTTGGTAGGCCAGAGCTGCAAGTTCCACAGCCAAGCCACCAGTGATGATCTTTGGTTGGAGCCTGCTTCTGTACAGTGGGACGGCAGGTATTAGTACCTCTCTGGAGAATTCATCAGGATCTCTCTGTCAAACGTTAAGCTTGCCCCTGTGTGAGAACAGCGTTTTGTAGGTGAGAGAAGTGAACGTGGCTCATGGAAGACCTGTGTTTCATTGCACATTACATTCTAATCGATAGATCAGAATGCGCATCTGAGCTCAAGACATCCCTGGGTTGATTTCCTGCTACACCTATGAGCACAAACACACTGCTGTTTGAGCTAATGGTGAAAGTGCTCTTAATGGTGTGAAGCAGGATTTGCCAGTGGTAAACAACTGTTTGCTGCATAGCAGTAGCTTGCTGGGAATGGTGTGCCTGGGCTTATCGCATGGAAAATGGCAGTCCAGTATGTGACATAGTTCATTGATATAGGAAAGATAAAGCTGCTGAAATTTCATGCTGTTGTAGAAAAGTCCTGGGTTTGACCATATCCCCTTCCAGAAGTGACCTTAGGAATTTCTCTGTAAGCATGTCTGCAAAGTGAGGAAGATAACGGGGAAGAAGTAGAATGAAGTGATGATTGTTTCCTCACTTATGGAGAATAATGTTGTATTTAACAGCATGTGCTGTGAAATGCACACAATATTTGTAGGTATGGAGATGAGTCAGGACTCCATCTTCAAGTGTTTCTCCATGGCAGTACGTATCTGTATGCTGGTTTGTGACGTAGCCTGCACGATGGATGACTTATCTTATCTTGATGCCATTCTCAAGACCTATTTTGCCAGCAACTGTCCACTGCAGTAGAAAAATCTCCTTTTGAGGAAAGATTCCTCACACACAGGTAGGCATTCTCTACCTTGTGTTGTCTCTGTCTTCCCAGGTGCAAGACTTCGTATTTGTTCTTGTTATGTTTCTTAACTGACCATGGTGACCTATCTGATACTTCCTGGGGGGCTACTGTGTCCTATGAGGGTCACTGATACAGGCAAGACGTCTGTGTCAGAAGGTCAGAAAGTCCTTTCACCCTGTTCCAGTAGCTCCAGGCATTTCTGCAGCTTTCTTCAACAACTGTAGAGTCAAAAGCAGGAGCATTTCACTAGATGATGGGGCATTATGGTGAGCGTGGTGAAACATTGGAACAGGTTGCCCAGGGAGGTTGTGGATGCCCCCTCCCTGGAGGCATTCAAGTCCAGGCTGGATGGGGCTTTTGAGCAACCTGGTCTAGTGGGAGGTGTCCCTGCCTATCGCAAGGGAGTTGAAGCTGCATGATCTTCATATGATTCTTTGATCCTTTCTTGCTCTACAACTTGGATCTGAGTGTAATTCAAGTCCAGAAGATGCTAAGAATGGCAGTCATAGTTGACCAAGCTGTGGTCTGGAGCAGTGGCAAACGCTAAGTGGCTGTGTTTACATGGGCTGGACACGGGCATGCTTTCATGCTTTGCATACTGGGTGTGGCTTACCTGGGTGCTAAGTCCTGGGTGAAAAATGTGAGAAAATTATGCCTCTTTTAGGTTAGAAAACCTAATAATTTTTCCTTAAATAAGGGATATCAAGGGTAAAGTCTTAAGGGCCAGGTTGTCAATGGCATTTAGGCATTTTACTGCTCTAGACAATGAAATATCCAAAAGCCCATCAAATGCATTAGCCATTAGTGAATGCATTTTATACAAGTCACTTGGTCAGCTAGTGCCAGACTCGTGTGCCCTTCGGTTGGCAGTGTCCCCAGTAACACCTCCAAAATGCGGACCATCTGCTGAGGGACAGAGGAAAAAACTACAGCACTGAGCTGCATCAGGTCTGCAAAGAAACAGAGCTTTAAGCAATCATAGTAAGTAGACACGCTGCAGCTGAGGCAGGAGCAAAGAATGGAGGAACCACAGTGAGAAAGACAATTACAAGAGCAAAGAAGAGAAGGGAAACAAAACAAAACAAAACAAATGTAAGAACTGTATTTAACAAAATGCAGCCTGGAAGGTCACCAAATTACAGGAAAGTGAAACAGACATAAGAAATAACATCATTTAAAAAAAAAAAAAAAAAGGTGCTTAAATAATTTGTGTCATGTATCCTCACATCACAGTTAACCACAGTTACCTCTTTGTTTTATTTTGGTTAGCAAAGTAGCTCCCTGAGCTAGTCTCTTGGAGTCAAAGAAGCATTAAATCTGATGTAGTTCACCCACGTGTGTATATGTGCTGGAAGTTTATCCCATTTCATCTTATTGCAGTTTGAGAGTCTTACTCACTGTCTCGGTACTGTGGTGAACCTGTGATAATGGGCTTCCTCCACTGCCTCTTCCCAACATTAAGGGTAAGAAGCTGCTTTTTCACTTATGTACCACTCAGTGACTTGAATGGCCATCTAAACACACTGCAGGCATGGTGCTCATTGACTTGAGCTCAGCACTGCAAGGACATTTATCCCTTAGAGCCTCTGTGAATGGCTGTGTGTCTGGTACAGCAGTGGAGAAAGGAGACGTGAGTGATGTGGGTGGTGGGTAGCAATGAAGTAATGTGGAGAGGGTGATATCATGGTATGGGCGAGAGCTTCAGAAGTTATTTATTGGCACAAGTTTAGCTTGGGTTTCCTTAGGAAACGAGGCTTATACGGTCACACTGGGTGTATATGTGTGCACATGCTGTAATGAGGGAGAGGCTGCAGCTTTTGAGTAATCCTTATTAGGCACCGGAGAGCCCAAAGGAGTGATATTTACAATGCCCCAAGAATGCAGAAAGCTTTGGTTTATTAAATGACAAAGAATGTATCCACCCATGTATACTAGCATCAGTCCACGATTCATTTGCTCTACTGAAGCAACAGCTTGTTACCTTATTTTGGTCACACAGCCACTTGGCATACATGTTTGTATCCCAAAATTTGCAATCCTGTACGTAAAACAAAACGTTCGGTATAGAAGTGGTGGTAACTGGGAACTGAGTGTCAGCAGGAATGAAAATATTAATGTACGTAATAGAATAATATCTTTTCCATGGAGCAATGGTTCCCATTTTTTTTGGTCCACCAGAGCACTGCAACCTTCAAAGTCTCAGGCAAGCATCATTCAACCTTATAGAAGAGCTTTTCACTGGAAGAGTTTTATAGTACAACTTTAGTTGTATAGCCAGCAATGATGAATCACCATCTTCAGTACGACCACAGTTCAAAACCAGAACTGTGAATGCATTAGCTAACCCCTTATTCTAGTGCTTCTGGTTCAAACCCCTTCTTGGGGTTCCATCATGAAAGAGCAGTGATTCCTGACAGAATTCTTATTGCTTAGCTAGTACACATTATTCCTTTGCAGTTTACATTTAAAAATGTTAAAAGCAAGTTTGTTGGAACAAAAGCAAACAGTTTATCAGATATGTGGGTAAGCCTGATCTAATGCTACTTGTGAGAATGACTGAATTCAGATGAATCTGCCTATCCAGGGAATCAACCGATTCCAAAACAAAGGTGAGCTTAAAAAAAAAAAAAAGACACTGAGAACCACGCTGCTCAGCATCAGCAGTGGAATAGTTAACATCTCTTAGGCTGGATTTACAGGCCAGTACCACCCTCAGACAAAATCAGAACATGCTGGGGGGGATGCTTTATGAAAGCGTACTCCTAAAATCAAAACAGAGCAAGACCACCAGGCTTGAGTGAGCACAGCGAGAGAGCACAGAGCTAGCCCCATCCAGGATAACTCTTTTCTAGAGCTTGTCCCTTCCAGCAGGGCACTGGGATTATCTCTGGTCCTGGGAGCACATACCAGCACCTCCTACCAGCATCCTCCACAGCACATACTTGCACTCAGGGCACAGCTTTCGGTTACAACCAACCTCAAAACCCAGGGAACAGCCCTTGACAACTGATGTCACTTGCTGTAACAGCAGATATTTCTGTGTTTTAGAATCATAGAATCATTAAAGTTGGAAAAGACCTCTAAGATCAACAAGTCCAAGCCCAAATCATCCCCACCATGCCCACTAACCACATCCCTCAGTGTCACATCTCCAGTTCTGGAATACCTCCAGAGACAATGACCCCACCACATCCGTAGGCATTATTCTGCATAAACATTTTGCGTAGCATATACTGTAGATGATCAAATGCCCTGCAGTAAGAACAGCAGAAGTGATTTGGCCTGTTTGCCCACTTTGAACAGATAAGATGTGAAAGTCACACATTCTGAAGTTCATTTTTTTCTAAAAGCCTTGTTTTTGCACTGAATGTTAACAGACTCCAACAGCCCGTCTTCTTTATTTCCCGAGACTGGCCTGTTTAGGGGTTAAATGAGTGTTCATATATCAAATGCTCCTTGGACATTAAGGATTAGATTTTTGGTTTGAACTAATGAACTCATTGGACTCGATGTTTAAGGCCTTTTCCAACCTGAGTGATTCTGTGATTCGTTTCTGCACCAGGCTCTTCTCCATTGGACAGCCAGTCCGTGCCGCCAGGTCCTGCCCCTGGGCTGGGAACTTCAAGCTAAAGATACTAAGAGGATCACAGGTATTTACATGCAGAGGACCACTGCCAGCCTTTCCAGGTGGGACAGCCCAGCCCACGGCGCTGGCAGACCGCTGTTCCCTCCACTAACGCTGTATGGACACGGACTCTCATAACGACTGTAGACCTCCCCGCGTCCCTGCATAACAGCCTACAGCAACACTCCGGCCCGCCCGAGGTCGGACCAGGCACTCCGCTTCGGGACGAAGCCCACTTCCCCCTCCAGGGGGCCGCCATCCCGCCCCGCCCCGCGGCGCGGTGGCAGCGGGCGGGCCGAGGAGGGGCCGGGCCCGGGGCGGGGGTAGGGGCGGGGGTCGGGCCGGGGGTGGAGCCGCGGGCTGGCGGGTCGGGGCGAGGGGGAGACTTCCCCTTCCCTTGCTGAGCGAGCCGGAGAAGGCGCCTCCGCGACTCCTCGTGCCCCACCGGTGCCGCCAGCCCGCAGCATGGTGAGGGGCCGCCCGGCCAGCCGGCGGGAAGTTTGGCGGTGGCGGCGGTGTCCCCTCCCGACCCGCGCTCACCGCCAGCCCTCCCCGCTCCTCTCTTGCAGATCTGGAAAACTCTCCCGCTGCTCTGTGCCCTGCTGGCCGTCGCCCGGCTGCGAGCGGAGGTAGGCGGGGGCCGGGGCGGGGGGCTCCGCCGGGCTTCTCCCGGGCCGGATGGCGGCGGGGTCGAGGCCGGAGGAGGGGACGGCCGGCGGGACGGGGGTTGCGGGCTGAGAGCGCCGGGCGCGAGCTGGGAGCCCCCTGCCGCTCCGTCTCCCTTTCCTTCTTTCTCTTTCTTTCTTTCTTTCTTTCTTCCTTCTTATTTTTTTTTTTTTTTTTTTTTTCTTTTTTTTTTTTTTTTTTCCCTTCCCCTCGCTTACTGCAATGACCTTTTTCAGGCAGCGAAAGCCATTAGCCCCCAAACTCGTAAACCCAAAGGTCTGTTGACAGAAAATAAACGGTGCCTGAATTCCCGGCACTGCAGGCTCCGTAAAAGTGAGGTCAGGAATAAAATATTCGATAATTGTGGCAGGGAAATGTGGAAGTGATTTGGAGCAAATGAACACAAGCTGGGCCGGGGGGGCGGCCGGGCGTGCTCTGCTCGGCGAAGCGGTCCCGGCGGGGGGGACGGACTGGGGCGGCTTCCCGCGCGCATTTTTTCTCCCTACATATTTCTCCCAGATGGCCGGCCCCGCCCTCCAGCATCGCAGCTTGGCTCCGCGCAAAAATGTATAAACACTTCTGGTTTCCTACAGAGAGTTGCCTTTCTCTGCCTCCCAGCCCCGTGCCGCTCTGCCCGCCTTGTGGCAGGGATGAGGAGCGCCCATTGAAGTCCCCACGAGCGCTGGCCCCGTTCGACTCCCATTGCAGCCCTCAAGGAGACTGAGGGACCAAGCGGTAGGGTGGGCCGGTGTTTTGGCTGCACATACCTTGTCACATTGTAAGGGACTTTCTGCTGTAGGCATGGCATACTAACATAGTCGGTGTTTGTGTGTGCTGTCCTGAAAAAGCCGGAATAAAGCCATAAACAAGCCTTAACTGGTTGTGGTCAGTGTAGTGAAACCTCTGAAGAAAGGAAGTGTCAGTAGTGCTTCCATAAGGTCACAGAATCATTTGAGTTGGAGGAGATCCTTAAAGGGAGTCTAGTCCAACTCTTCTGCAATGAACAGGGACGTCTACAGCTGTGGAGCAGTGACAGGGCTCTGAGTGAAGTGTGTTGCAGTCAGTGATTTGCAGAAATGTGGCAAGGATGTGTCTGGCCTCTAGTTTCTGATTTCACCAGTTGTGTTGACTCAGTTGAAATTTTAGCTGTTTTTCATCTACTATACTCCAGTTGTGAGAATCTAGAAGGTGGCCCAAGTATAATCATGCTAACATTTCCAAACCGTCAGTGTCCTCATTTGCAAACCGAGAGTAAGACAAATGTGAGCTGTTGTGCTCAAAACTTGGTTGTAAAGGCTGGTTGGTGCCTGAGCTGATACATTAATCATAGAATCACAAGGCTGGAAAAGACCTACAAGATCATCTAATCCAACTGTTCTCCCATTACCCTTGCTACCACAAGCCACTAACCCATATCTCATAGCTCCTCATCCAGACGCCTCTTGAACGCTACCAGAGACAGTGACTCCACCACCTCCCTGGGCAGCCATTCCAGTGCCTGACCACTCTCTGAGAGAAAAAGTGACTTGGCTGCTCTCAGAGATGATGATCCGTGTGTCAAAGCCGTGAATGTTTTGGCTCAAGTTCAGAATAACTTTAGAGGGGAGAACCGATGCCTCAAACAACTTTTCTGTTAGGATTCCCTTGCTGCTGGGTGGTGAGCACCAGCTAACTTGCAGGAACTACCACCTGGGATATTGGGACCTTCTTGTTGTCTGAGGAAAGTGGGCTGTGCTTCAAGGTGGGCTGCTCGCATTCAGAGGCACCTTTGGCTGTTAGCCCCCTCTAGATGTTCTTGATTTCACCCCTGTGTCCCTGGCATTTAGCAAGATTCATGTGGTGTTTCCCCTCTCCTAGATTTTGAAAGTGATGGCGCTATTTCTTCTGTTCCTGCTGCAATCTGCACTTAACGCCTTTCAGTATGTTTTGAATATTAACGCTGAGCCTTGAGCTTCTAATCCATTTGTAGGCAAAACCATATCTGAACATTACTGGCTTTTGTTCCAGGGCTCATTTCTACAATGTTAGGTGCATAATTCAAGTCTTGAAAGAAAGAAAGAAATTGCTTCAGTCGATGTTCTTGGCATGACTTTGTGCAGACTGGAAAATCTGAGACATGCCAAAATGTGGGAGCTTTTCTTGGCCCAGTTCAGTAATAGTCACAAGAGCAATAGATGGTGAACTGTGTGCCTCGGCCAGAGGCCAGCCACCAGCCCCAAGCGGTGTGTTGTGTGTCTCTCTTCCTGGGTCATACTGTCAGAGGAGGCCATTTGCTGGTATCAGTGGGGTCCTGTGGATGTGAGGCAGTTGTGTTCTCAGCTGGGTCTTTAGTGAGCAGACAGTGATCTGAGGGAATCATCCATCACAACAGAGGAAAAGGGAGAGGCTCAGAATGTCTGATGAATGCATTGCAGGTGAATCGGTAGGGCTGTAACGCAATCGATCAGGCGTTTCCTGCTGGAGCAGTTACCGAGTTAGTGCTGGAAAGGAGTCTGCTCACTGTTGAACTGGGCCCGGGAGGTCTGTAGGTTGGTGTGTGGGAACACCATGCTTACACCGGTGTCATCATACGTCCCATCAGGATACTTGCTTTTCAGCGTGAATTTTAAATGTTAATGATGAGATTTATGCCAGTATGGGTATATTGATGCAAGCTGTGGGTGGACGTTTGCCTGTTTGCTATTCATTCAGATTAATACCTAAGACCTGTAGCTACTCCCCTGACCTATCCTTAAACCATTTCTGGCCGAATGAGACTGCCTTTGGAAGGCATTCTGTAAACAGTGTGAGTTGATTTAGCTCACTTTGGCCAGAAATGACTGGAGGAGGCGGTCTAGAGGATCTCTTGTCACGAGAAGATCTACTGACAGATCTGAGGGGTTACAACCCCCAGGCAGCACAGTGATGACAAGCATTTGGGACCAGATTTATAACCTTTTCTAATAGTGCGCGCTGCAAACACTGCACATCTGTTGTAACCCTGGGATTAATTTTTTCACCCCACCTCCTTTTCCCTCTGTATAATCTTTCCACACGAAAAGCTGAAAAGAGGTGTTGGAGGGCAGAAAAGACCAAGTTTCCAGCCAAGTTCTGTTTGTGTAACTCACCTGAGCTCTTCCTCTTCATCCAGCTTGACTCCTGTACATAACGACAACCACACTCCCCTCCCTCCAGGGTCCTGTGTCACTCTTCCAGCACAGAGCCTCTGTGCCCTGCAGATATGGGGCTGGTTGTTCAGCTGGTCTCCATAAAGCTGGGTGTGCTTCCTCCCATTGGGCTGCTTGCAGGGCCTGGCCAGCACCAACAGCTTGCTTTCATTACGCTTTTCCCACGTTCTTGCACTGATGGAAACGAAAAAACTGCTGTCTTAATAAATTACGCTTAATGAATTACAGCCGAGATCCTGGTGTACTTGCATAGCTCTAGGACAAAGCTGTAATTTGGACCTCAAGCTATTGTTTTAAGAAATGTCTGTTTCCCTCTGGAATTTATTAGTAAAGGCTCTGCGATAGGGCAGTGGAAAGAAAGGGTGCTTCTAAGGTTTTTAATGGGTGTGCTGTGGATGATTTGAGAGCTTGGGTGCTGGCAGATAAAGCACATAGTTCATTTAGGACACCTCGTGTTGAACTCCCTGGCCAGATGCCTCATGTTTCTTTCTACAGGGACCATAACCTCTGAGCAGCAGCATCTGTGGTGCAAGCTGTGACACAGGAGTGATGTGCAGTGCTCAGGTGCATGTGACGCCCTGATGCTGCTCTGCAGATGGAGCTGTAGTTTGCCATTGGTCTTGAGCTGCTTTCTGCAAATTCACTGTGGTTGAGTGAATGACTTTATCTGCCAAGGTGCAAATTCCTTGCTGGTAATTAACATAAGGCTGGCTGAAAGGCTTTTCTTGCCTGTTGCGTTCTCCAGCTGCTGTTATTGGTACAGCTGCGTGCCCATCAGGAGGCATGGGGGCACCTTTGATCTTTCTTGCATGGTATTACATGAGCTGAGGAATGTTTCTCTTTGTGCAGAAGAGAGTTTATGACAAACCTCAGCCAGATGAGTTCTTCAGGCTCACGAGACTCATGTTAACTAGGCTGCTTTAGCTCACACATCCTGTAAGTTAAACGAGATGGGTTCTCACAAGTGCCTCATATAGCTGGGTTGCAGCATCTGCCTTCACAGAGGTGTCAGCTTCTGCTGCACTGACATGTCTGAGCTACACTGTGAATAACCAGCACCTCTCTGGACAGATTAATCCCTCAAATCATTGTCTCCAAGCTTAGCAGAAGAAAAGACTGGAATGCTGTTATGCTGTGAAGCACCTTACAGAGCCAGCTCTGCGTGGCAGACACTGGGATATATACGTCAGCTTTCCCAGAGGTTGCAGATTCTGCCACAGTTGGTGTATTAGGTTAGGTATGAACTTGTTAGAGCAGGGGCTTGTTTGCTCATGCTCTGTGGGGCTCTGATTGCAACTTCTAGGCATCATTGGTCTAAAGAAACAAATGGCAAATGAACTGCCCTGGAGGCTTCAGTGCTGTGTTTAAGCACAGATAAATGCTGCATGAGCAGTGACTGCATAGCATTTTCTTTCTGCTTGCTTTGAAATGTGCTCCAGTTTGGTGAGCAGCTCCTTTCGTTCCAGTACACACTGGGCTGAAGACACCAGTTGGCAGTTACCTAAGATTACATCTGTTCTCTGCCATGTAAACTGGCCATCCAGAATTATCTATGAAATCTTATTGTCTGCTCTAACCTGAGATCTCATTGGTTACACCATGTTTCTCCCATTTTAACAGTGTTATCTATAGTTGCTTGGGACAGTGCCCTTAGATCCAGGTTTCCCGTGGTAATGATGGAAAGCAAGCTTTGTGCTCCAGTGTGCATGTGTGGGATTTCTTGAGACAGCACCCCTTGTGAAGCGCATCAAAGGGAATATAATCTCAAAAAATTCTGGAGGCTCCTTTTGGGTAAACAGGCTTGGAAGGAACGAGAGGTTTGGTGTGGATGACTGAATAGGTGGGGATTTGGTATCTTATTAGCTCAGCTGTAGGTGGATCGTGTTTCCACTGTTTGACACATAAATACACGTTTTGGCAGAAGAAACTAACTGCTGCTTGAAGGCTGTTAGTCTTACTGGGTGCTCATTTCCCTGTACTTTTGAGGAAAAGGAACATATGAATATGAAGGAGACAGAAAGACTTGTTGGAGCTCTCCTCTGTATGGCTGTCACAGGGCAGATCCCTGTGTAGAGTTTCTCATGGCTGTGCTCTGCCAGCTGCTGTCCCAGAGATGAAACTCCACCTGCTTTCTCTTGATACTGTCATACTATGTGATGGACATAGACAAGATCAAGAGGCCTGAGATGAATGGATGCTGGTGGAGCTTTCCCTCCTTATTTCTTAATTGATTTTTCCTCACAGTGAAAGATTGCAAGAAATAATGATAGCTTCAGAAGTTACCTACAGCCAGAGACAACTTCTTTGGTTCTTTATCTGTGAGGGGACCTAGGGAGGTAGTAAAAAGACTTGCTGCAGCAGTACCTGTGGTGGAACCGAGAGACGAGCCTGGTACTGTCCTCAAGCCTTTCCAGTCTGGGAAGGGGAGAATCACAGAATATCGTAAGTTGGAGGTGATCCATAATGATTGAGTCCAACTCTTAGCTCTACATAGGACCACCCAAAAATCAGACCATAAGAAGAGAAAAGGGAGTTAAAGCCTTGGATGACAGGTGAGCGGGAGTGGAGTGACAGGATGGGCCAGCAAAGCTGTTAGCCTCTGCTGGAGGCACATCCTGACTAAGAAGCCCTCAGCCTTAGAGCCACAGGGCCAGGTTTGGTTCTGGAGCTTGTTGCTGTTTTCCAACAAGGAATTGATCTCTAGCACAGTGCCTGTGGGGCCCCTGTGTGCTGGAGCAGCCCCTGCCATTTCAGCACTGGTAATCGTAGCCTGGAGCCAAGAGCTTTCTTTCCTTCTGCATGATGTAATGTTTCACATATGTACTCTTTGCTGCTCAGGGACTTTCTTTTTCCTCTTGTGTTTTGGCCACTTTTTCATGTTTATGTTTGAGGAAGCTGACATACGAGGGATTGGAATTACTGTCTCGTTTCCTATATGCAGGAAGAAGAGAGTGCCTCAGGGGATTTTTATTATGTCTGGATCGTTTAGTTGTCTGGGTGAGTAAAATTCCTCAGGGATAACCGGAAAAGGTTGTGACCCAGCTCCACTCTGCAGCACACTCATTCAAACCCAGAAGGCTGGAAGATTGAGGTGGCAGGAGACCAAACGCTCACATCTGAGGCTGAGGCGTGAACTTGGCAGAAAAGCCCTGGTGTTCCCGGCTGAGGATGGCATGCTCACTCTGTGTCAGGGAAAAATTCTGGGCTGTTCCAGCCCCCAGGTAACAAACACTGAGTGATGTCCACCTCATCTTCCTCAATTGATACCCCTTATCTGGCACCACTGTGGTGACTGAGGCACAGTTTCTGGTGGAGATCCGTTCTGCTGTCCCCAGGACTAGGGACAGAATGCACTGGTAGAGAATGATGTGACAGTGAGTAGGGTGAGGAAGGAGTACTATTTTTCTGTTGTTTGTTTTAAATTACCTGATTTATGCCCTGCCCACAATTAAAGCCTTGCACACATGCTTGCAGATGTTATTCCCTGCAGTCCAAGCTGGAGCAGTTAGTGCTTTCAGAGGTGCTCTTTTGGGATCCTTTATAGCACTCGTAGAACAGACTGATTCTTCCACATAGTATTGCTGTCTGCCCTAGGATTAGTTGCTGCTTGTACAACCCAAAGCCATTAGTGTCTTGCAAATCCAGTCTTACACATCCCTGCTATGTGATGTCCCCTTCCTGTTCTGTGAAAAATGATACCGTGCTCTGGAGTATCTCAAAGTCACTAAGTTTATCTTGATGCTCCTTTTCCACGAACAAGCAGACCATTAATCTTGTTGTTCTGTCCCAGCAGTCCTAATTGTGCCCTGTGCTTGGTGATAATCAGTGCCTCCCCTGTGTGGTTGCACATAGATAGCAGGTTGATGGGGCCCCTGTGCTCTGTGCTGGGCCCATCTCTTTTCATCTCCTCCTAGCTCCCTTCCTCCTGTCAAAGCAGAACATTCTTCCCTGGCTGCCTGAAGAAACAGAGCTTTATGTGATTTTTATTCTCTGTGTACTGGCGCCTTTGAACCTCCTCAAATAACTTCTAAGCACAACTGCCAGTTTCAGCCATGTTTAGCAAAAGAGATCAGGTTCCTACGAGGTACTGTGTTCCTTTCTGTTTTGTAAAAATAAAGATTGGTAGGGTAGAAAGACTCTTTCACTGCCCTTTCCAAGGGAAAAGCTCCAATGTGAGCTCACCTTTCACTGTGGACATGAGGGGCATTTCATGAGCATTCCCCTTTGGGTGGAGTTTGTACCTTAGTCATTGAATACAATTGGCCTCTAGAGATGAATTTGTAGGAAACACCTTGGAGAACAGCTTCTTGTAGCTGTTCTTTGCACTTTGTGGTTTAACCTTCACTCTTTGACTTTTCATTGCTGCAAAATTGTGTTGTGGAGGAAACTGAGTCTACATGTGCTTCATTGGGGAGCACAGGATGTGGTTTGTTACCTGATGCATGCGTATGCATGTACATACATACAGAGAACCAACCTTTTTGTAGGGTAACTTGCCAATAACTCCAGCAACCAAGACCTGGGATGGGAGAGCAGAGCGAAATTTGCAATTGATGCAGGTTCCTTCTGGATTTCTGATTTTCATGGGTGAATGCTGAGTCTGGCAGTAGTATGTATGTAGCCCTAAACTGTATGGTGTCACTGCAGTGCCTGGGGCTGCTTCTGACTTGGTGCATGGGAAAGCTGAGGGGATGGGAGAACAGCTGGGCATGAATGCGTCCTCGCAAATCGTTGCCAAGCTGCTCTGCAGTGCAGCTGCCTATATCCAGGGGCTGGGGTAAGTTAGGATGTCCTAGCTGTAGCCACAAGGTCAGTGATAAACTAGCATTAAACATACAAAACTGTTTGCTTTTTTTCCCAGATCATTGCTTATTTGCTGTAGAGGGTTGGTGGGGGACAGATTAAAGACGTTTCTGAGCAGATGTGGTTCAGAGCCTATGGCATAAGTAGAATGCAAACAGCTCTCTCCAGGTCTGTTTGTTCTTGCTGCTACCATCACACCATGATTTATACACAGGCTTTGGGCAAAGCATCTAATTCCTCTGAACTGCAGTGTTCACATCTGTAAAATAGGAGTAGCAGCTGTGCTGTGCCTCACAGAAAGGTTTATGAGGCTGAATGCATTCCTCTTAAGAAAAGTTTAAAGCTCTCAGTTGGAAGATGCGGCTGGCATTGCAGAGCATTATTACCCTTATCAACAACAGTAGCGATAGCCAGGAAGATGGAGACAGTGTTTGGAGCAGAACTGTCAACAAGTAGTTCATTGACAGGCAGTAATGATGAGCCTTTGGCAGGGTAAGCAAGGGCTCCCTGTAGCCACACAGTGTGGATGAGCCTGGGCTCTGGCACAAGGCATGCTTGCCTGCTGCTCCTGACTGGTCTGTAGGACACTGATGAGAGAGAGGAGATGGGTTAGTGATTTCCATTGGTTGTCATGGCAACTAATGGAAATCACTTTTTTTTTTTTCCTTTGTCTGTCATATATGAAGGTGTTTGTTAAAAGAACTAGGAAACATATTTGTCTGTTTCTTTTTAATATTAACTGCTGACTTCTGATCTTAATCAGTATGTTATCTCTGTTTTTCTCGGGAAGCTATGAGAGTTTTTGCACTGGGGATGAAGACTGGGAGCAGGTAGCAGCTGGGCAGCTGGGCCTCTTCTCGAGGCTGTTCTGCAAGGCTCCCCCATAAGCATCTGTTCACGAAACAGTGAGGTGCCCAAAGTTGCAGGTAGGGTGAGTGCTGTTTGCCATGGGAGTGGATGATCAGCTACTCTAACAAGTTTCAGGCTGGATGAACAGGGAATAATAATGACAGTTTATCAGCCGGTGAGCTGTCAAGCTTACTGACGCGGTGAGGATAAAGAGCTTCGAGAATTCCAGATTATAGGTCAGGATGAAACTCAACTTAGTAATGTCTCTGTTTTGTGTAAACAACAGCATATCTTGTCACTAAAAATATGGCTGTCTACCAACTCTACTGATGCTAAAAGGAGCAATTTTTCCCTGTTGATTAGTAGGTGATAAGGCCATAAGGAGCTATTATGCTTTGCATCTTCTGTCCTCTTGCCTAATGCAGCCCATATATCCAGTCTTGTGATTAATTCCATTTGCTCTGGACTCTAACGCATGTCCTGTAATACATCTAGTCTTGATTAAGTAATTACCACAAATGGAAAATACCACTGCGTTTGGCATGTTGTTGCAGTGGTTAATTATCCTCATGCTGTTGCACCTCATTTCTAGCTTCTAGTTGTCTAGTTTTGATCTGTGGGTGGTGACAGAAGAGATCTTTTGTACCATGTGAGTATTCCCCATTAGTAAAAGCGTGATCTGCAGCGAAGATTGGTCCCGCTCTTGCCTTTGGAAAGCCGAACTGTCCCCCTGTGCAGGACCACAGATAGAATCATAGGCTCATTAAGGTTGGAAAAGACCTCTGTGATCTTGTATTCCAACCACAAACCCATCCCCAATGTGCCCACTAAGCCATCTCCCTCAGTACCACATCTACGTGTTTTCTAAACACCTCTGGGGATGGTGACTCCACCTCTTATCTGGGCAGCCCATTCCAGTGCCTCACCACTCTTCCTGAGAAGACATTTTTCCCATACCCAGCCTGAACCTCCCCTGGCACAACCTGAGGTCATTCCCTCTTTCCTTATTACTGTTACCTGAAAGAAGAGGCTGACCCCCCCACCTTGCCACCGCCTTCGTTCAGGGAGTTACAGACAGCAGTAACATTTTCCCTGGGCCTCCTCTTCTTCAGACTAAACAATCCCTGTTCCCTTAGCTGTTCCTCATAAAACCTGTGCTGTAGACTCCTAACCAGCTCAGATGCCCTCCTCTTGAGATGCTCCGGGGCCTCAATATCTTTCTGGCAGTGAGGGGTCCAGATCTGAACATAATGCTTGAGATGTTGCCTCACCAATGCTGAGCACAGATGGATGATTACCTGTTTGCTCCTGCTAGCTACACTCTTCTAGAGCATCTGCTGAGGGTGCATTCAGTTCCCTTGTTCGGATCATTTAATAAAGATATTAAAGAGGACTGACTGCAGAAGATGGTTCCCTGGGTCTGCACAGACCCCTTTCCTAGCCCTTTCATGCTGCCTGTGGAGTGCTTGCTCCTGCCTTGTGGTAACAGGGCATCTCCACATCTGTACAGCCATGGGCAATGCAAATTGTACAAAGAAGAGCAAGAAATCCAGCAGCACAACTTTATTTAGGTTGAGAGAGTTCATGCTTGTTAACCTCAGAAAGTTGGGATGGCCACATTAGCTGCTGACAGGTGAGGCATAGGCCCAGCAGCAAGGGAAGGCTGCACTCACATACCTCAGCAGATCAGCTCTGGTTTGCTGTTCTGGGGCCTCAGAGCTGTAAAAGACTGCATTACTGGCATCAGTGTCTCCGTGCAAGCAAACAGAGCACTATAAGGTCCCTTGTGGATGCCAGCGTGTTCTTTGTTTCTCTGCTTAGTGCACTGTTTCTTACAGCTAGATAAGCACTGATGGGAGGAACTACTCTCCCTGGTGCTGGAGGGTGTGTCTATTTATGGATGCAACTTGGTTTGGTTCACATGTGGTCATTGGTCCTGGGACTGAGGGGTGCAGCAAGCAAGCTGTTTGCCCTGCTTTAGAAATCTCAAGCTGTTACCAGCAATTCTGACCCAAACTGGCTACATTCAGAGGTGGAGACAGCCAGCTTTCTTGCTGTTTGCTCCACCCTTCTAAGAAAATGATTTTCTAGCCAGCTAACAATACAGGAATTTCTTCCAAGAATGAATCTTGCTTGCTTGCTGTCCCAAGGGCATGGGTTCTGTTCCGAGATGTGCTTGTACAGGGCTTGGCACAAACTGGGCTGCATCTTGACCTGGGCCTTGGGACACTTTGGTACTTTAAGTGTGTAATTAAAGATTCAGATGTGTTTTTTTTGTTGCTCCAGTGTTGTCTTTAAATATGGGTGTTTGCAGTCTTTCTCTTCTCTGAAAGAAAGTAGAAAGTTCTGTGCATTTCTTGTTCTTGAGTCCTTTCCAGTTCACATCTCAGGAAGGCTGAGTACACAGGGGTGCAGGTTTGTGCTTCCAGGTTTGTGCAGGAACCTTTCTGTGAGGCATTCAAAGAGAGCTCATGCACTTTTTCTGTGGGCAGACTGATTGGAACTTTTTTTGATTTTAGTAGCTGATGGGAGGTGAGAGGAGATAGTTTGCTTGTCTTTTCATTCTATGTTCTGCCTTCAGCTCAAAGCCCATTTTGTAATCAAAGCTACAAACTCCTGCGTACCCCAGGGCTGTGGTTTTTAAACTCAGAGCCAAATATTCTTGTGACGTACACCTGAAAGAGAGGCTTCACTGTGGGTGCTGTGGAAAAAGGTGAGCAGCTCCCATGCTGTGGCTACGGCTCCCTCCTCCACCTCCTCTATTCTGGCTTCTGTGCCACCAGGCAACTGAAAACTGAACCATACTCCAAAAAACAAAAAACAAAAAAAACAACAAAAAGCCACCAGCTGATGCAGGGAGGGATAATCTCTCAGCTTTTCATTCATTGTCCCTGCACAGGCTGAGCTCAGGGAGGGGAAAGGGCCAGACCACCTATGCAGCCATGGCTGGAGACTATCTCAGGACACAAAGCTGAGACTTAAGGCAGGATATGGGTGCTCTCCTCTTGGGTTCTGTCTGATCCCTGCATCCAGTGGATGCTCCATCTCTCCGCCCCATCACAGGGCTGAGCTCACTGGGTCGTGGCAGATGGGTCGCAGCGCGAGGCTTGAAGGCTGTATGAGAGGAGGAATACAGGAGGTGCTTTCTGCCCTGCCCCATCCCCTGCTACCCTCAGGAGAGAGGCCCCTTCACTGGCCAGTCCTTCCCTTTGAAACACGGAGTGTTGACTCTTTCTTAGCAGAGTGCTGTCCTGATTATGTCCCCTCACACCAAAACTATGTCTTTTTGTGAGAAGTGGTGGCTCTGGATCAGGGCTGTACTTAGGCTTCTGGACAGTGCAGGGCTATGGGGCTATGACCCTCCACCCACCCCACCGCTATCCATCCTGCTTATCTTCTTTTACAGTCAGTGCTCTGCATTGGGTTTTAAAGAATGTGTGTACAGCTGTCTTGGCTTTTAACAACTAGGGCTTCTAATTTAGCCAAGTGGGTGTTCACACAGTAAGCACCAGAAGTCACAAGTTTGTTCCTTCCTGCATCAGACCCATTCTGCAGCGTTATGTGTTCCTAAGTGTTTGCTGAAAGCAGTAGAATGTCTTGGGGAGAAGTGCCTGTGTTTGCTTCATTATTTTTTATGAGATTTAGCTGTTAAAATTTAGGCACGCTGTGTACTGCCAGCAGCTATCCCAGTGGTAATTTAGGCTGATCCCTCTGCAGCTGCATGGTTTCCAACAGAGAAGGAAGAAGGGGGGAAATGACAATGTCTTGGCTGAGACAAAGGTACAAAACTCAGGTGATATGAAGAAATGCAGTAAATTCCATGCATGGACCATGTAGGACTATGTCTCACGGGCTGTTGCTCAGTGTGTTATAAGGAGGGGAAGAAATTACAAGATTTAATGGGGCATTGATTCAACTGAAGGAGCAGGGTCGCTATGATAGAGCTGTCCTGACATCCTGGTGCTTTGGAGGATATGAGGCTCCTGAAAGTCATTAGTGTGGGCTGTCACAAAGGGCTTAGATTTGCATGTCGTAGAGGATTAAACTTGGGGCAGCTGAGGTGCTTAGTGATCATAGATGCCTGCTCCTTCATTTGGCTGGAATTGCCATCATGCAGCAGGAATAGCTGGGCAGGTTGCAAGGTGTGAATTGACAGAGTAAATTTGGCTTTACTGTGGGAGAGGAAACAGTAAGCAATGACAGGCCAGGTGCTGCTTCACCACCTTTTGGCTGTTCCTGCTGTAGAGTGAGTGTTTGCTCTTGGAGGGGAGATGCAAGCAGCCAGAAACAGTGTCCCTTTTATATACTTCATTTGAGTCTGTTGCTGCACCCTGAGCTTGATGCTGCTGACTGTGATGTGAAAGGCTTCTCGTATTGCAGTCCCTTACAAGAGGCTGAAACTAATCTGTGTGTGTTTCATGGAGTTAAGTGCAAGAGCAAGCAATGCTTGCTATTGGTAAGGATTTGGTGGTTCCTATGGTAAGTGAGAATTAGTGTCAAGTCTCCAAGAGGGAAAAGCTGTTACAGATCATCACAGATGCGATACCCGCATGTGTTCACTGTAAGATACTTGGCCCTTTTTGTTCAGGGCTGTTTTCTTCTGGGTTGTTGAAATGACTCACATTTTACAAGTGCTGGAGCACTTAGAGGAAAAGAAAGGATGTGCAGTCAGCAGTTGGATTGGCAGAGGTTGTCTAAAGATGGTAAGGTAATGTGAATTCTAGCAAATCGTTCACTGCAGGCTACAGTTATTTACCTTACTTTGCTATTGCCGTAGGCTAAAGGTGCACATGCATGCCATCCTTCAGCTCAGTGGGATGACTTTTAGAGCTGGTATGTTAAAAGCTGCCAGCATGTTGGGTACACTTCAAAATCTCTACACCTTCACACTGTCTGGGCACTTGGAAAGGAAAGACTGGGAGATATGGCAGCTTTTATCCTAGGAGAGCTGTAAGACCTGCAATGAGGAGCTGTTTGCCCTCCTTTGGGTAGAGGTGGTTTGTTTGTTTTCCATTTTTTATTTTACACTAAGCTAGCCCAAGTTGTTGGAGATCCAAAAAGTTTTCTTCAGAAAACCAATCAAGAGATTCTACTCAAAAACTGAAAGGCGGAGTTGTGTTACCAAATGTTTCATTGCACAGCATTAGACTTCCCATAATTGCAACACCCCAGGGTGTCCTGCAGTATATCCTCATGTTTATCATGACTTAGTACATTATTATAACATCAGTAATGCTTATGAAATCACATGTAGGGGAAAACAGATCGTGCTGTATTTGTTTCCTACAGCCTGTACATTTGTACAAGTAGCATCTAGTGTAACTTTAAGCACAGCCAGTGCAGTATCAAGTGCATGAGAATAATGGCTACACATACGTGATGAGTCTACTTAAGCAATTTGTTCTCAGTGTTCAAAAGGCTGCCATGGATTTCCTGGTGTGCTTGAGTCAAAGCCAGCTCTAGGAACACATTTTAATAAATGCTCTGGGTGTGTAGATTTCCTGGGTTTTCTAAAATCTGTGTTGAAAAAGAAAAGCTTTTGTCCCTTCTGAGTTTCCTATCTTAACTTCTTTCTATGCATACCATTTTACCACTGAAATCTCTCCTGTGCACAGGAGAAGAGGGTCTGGTTACTTTAGGAAAAGGAAGGTGCTCCTTTCTCTTACAGGGAGTCAGGACTTCTGGGAATGTGATCATCGTGGCAACTCCTGCAGACCTGTTTTTACCAGCAGCTCTCTTCCCCTGGTACAAGCAGTAGGTAGCCAAACCAGTCTTTCACACAGCAAAGGACTCTAAATCGAGGCACAGCAGTGATTTCTTTAGAAGAAGCATTTTTCATTAGCCCTTCAGCCCTTTCACGTACCCATTTTCTTCCAAGCTGCTCGCAGCTAGGGAGACATTTTGTTCAATTCCTGTCTGTTCTTTACCTCTCTGGATACGTGGCTGCAAGTCTGTGATCTTGCTGAAAACCCATGATCATCAGCAGCTCGGGCTAGTACACTGGGCTGTGAGCTGCAGCAGCTGAGGCACAAGTGTGTTTTTCTTCTGCTGACTTTATTAGAGGAGCAATAAATTCTTCTAGGTTGGCAAGGTGGACAGCCAAGGCTGGCAGACAGCTGTGAAAGCTAACGTCTTCCACTTGGATTTGCCAGAGTCTGCCTTCTGAAGCCCTTAGTCTGCTTCGGTTGTACATCCCTGAGAGTTCATTTTTCCTTTTGGAAGTAATGGCAAAGATCCATTTGTCTTCCCTGGATGCTGCACAGCGTGCAGTCTTGCTGGGACATCTTTCATGTCCATGCTGCAGCCCTGGCTGTGCAAGGCTGCCTGACCCTGTGCACTCTGCTAACAGTGCAGAGCAAGCTGAGGCTCTCCTGCTCTTAGCTGAAATAGCAAAAATTGTGTCACCTTTTTTCTCAGTTATGTTCATTAAAAGGGAAATTTTCTGTTGAATACCAAAATTGTTTACACTGCATTAAAGCAAGGGAAACTCACCAAATATTTTGTGCTTGTTTAACTTAAAATACATCCACACTCAGTGTTCTCCCCCTGCCTTTGACATGATTTTGACATAAAGCATGCAGAACACCAGGTTTCAGCCTGCCACGAATGAAATGTCTGTACAGTTCCACAAACAAAGGGTTCTTAGAGGAACATCAACTCTGCCATTTCTCTATCACTGGTGTGAAGGAAGAACCTGACTGCTGAGATCTTCTTGTGGATCTAAGTGCCCCAGGATATTACCAGGATGATATTTTCAGGCTGTGTCACACAGATACTGTGGGCTGGGTTTCCTGCAAGGCTGAAGACTTTTCTTCCCTTCCAGATTTCTGTGTGTTTTCAGCATCACTGAGTGCTAGGCTGTTCGGGGGGAAGGTCAGCCCTGGCCAAAGAACCAGAGCATTTCTAATGAGTTTCTCTTCAAGAAGGGAAGTTGGAAGGAAGAATGTGGTGGGGGATAGGAGAGGGAAATAGAAGAATGTCAGTAATCTATAACATGGTTCTTAAGAGGCCAACCTGAGGTGATCAGCCAAGCTGTTGATGAGTACATGGGGAAACTCAGTGGCTGAAAGCATTAATAAAGTTGCAAGCCACATCTCAGATACTCTGTCTGATTAGAGGTGCCTAACAAAGCTTCCTGACATCTGGCTTCTTGTTATTTGAGGAAAACAGAGAGGAAAAAAAAAAAGAAAAGAAAAAAAAAAAAAATTGGGGAAACAAGCCAAAAATCCCATGGAAATAACTTGTCCTTAAGCCAAATGAGTTGGCTTTGGCAATCAGAAATCGTAGAATCTTGGAATGACCTGGTTTGGAAGGGACCTCAGGGATCACCAAGCTCCAGCCCCCCTGCTGCATGCAGGGCCACCAACCTCCATATCTCATACTAGACCAGGTTACCCAGAGCCCCATCCAGCCTGGCCTTGAACACCTCCAGGGACGGGGCATCCACAACCTCTCTGGGCAGCCTGTTCCAGCACCTCACCACTCTCTTGGTAAAGAACTTCCCCCTAATATCCTACCTAAATCTTCACTCCCTCAACTTAAAACCATTTCCCCTTGTCCTGCCATCATCTACCCTTGTTAAGAGTTGACTCTCCTCCTGTTTGTAGGCTCCCTTCAGGTACTGAAAGGCTGCAGTAGGGTCACCCCGCAGCCTTTTTTTCTCCAGGCTGAACAAGTCTGTCTTCCTAGGGGATCTGTTTTCTGTGCAGAGATCTTATCTTCCCCTGCCACCATAAGCTTTCAGATTTCTGGAGGTGTTTCCCAAGGACTGGTGCAATAACTTGCATTGCTCAGGAAGCAATGGTTGCTGTGCAGGTACCACTCCTCCATGAGCTTCTACCCTGTCACTTGTCTTGTGCCGTTGCCTTTCTTTCACTTTGGATGCCCCCCATCACATGTTGCTGAGCTCCAGGGTGTGAATTTACTGAGCTGCAGCTCCAGCTGCCATGAACATTTAATTTCTGCTGAAGGATGGGTGCTGCTTGGATGGCGGTTGCTTGGGTGATCAAAGCAAGTGACACTTGGAGGCAACGTTTTGTGCCCAGAGACTCTGACCCTTCAGGAGTAAGCACAGCAGTGGGTGTTGGGAAAGAGGAGGCCTGGGACCAGTGGGGCCAAGCTTGGTTTGGCATTTCTCAATACTGTCTGCCTTTGTGATGCAGGGAATCTGTAATTACATTTTGCCTTCTGCTTCATCATCTGTCTCTGCCTATTAGGGCACCTGCTGCTTAATTACTCGAGAAGCTATCAAACTTTACAGTAAGAGTTGTTACATCCTTCTTACCACAGACACAAACAAGCAAACAAAGTCATCACCTCTTTATGCTTCTTCTAAAGATGTGGCTGCAATCACAGGGTCCATATCCCTAACGAGCAACAGTAATTCTGTAATTCTGTAAATGTAAAGCTGTAATTCTTTTCCAAGAGCAGTGGTAGTGAGTGGCAAGATACAACCACCATCACACGTAGAGGGTCTGTAGTATCATAGAATCACAGAATATCCCAAGTTGAATGGGAACCACAGGGATCATTGAGTCCAGCTCTTGGCTCCATGGGACCACACAAAATTCAAGCAGTGTCCAAATACTCCTTGCAGTCAGACAGCTTGGGGCTGTGCCCACTGCCAGGGCCCCACCACCCTCTGATGCAGTACCTTTTCCTAACCCTCATTGTTACCCTCCCCTGACGCAGCTCGGAGCTGCAGCTGCCATCAGGCCTCCCCTCAGCTCCTCTGCTCTGGGCTGAGCACACCATGGCACCTCAGCCGCTCCTCACACACCTTGCCCTGCAGACCCTTCATCACCTTCATAGCCCTCCTTTGGATGCTCTGTCACGGTTTTATGTCCTTCTTACGTTATGACAACCAAAGCTGCACACAGTTCTTGAGGTGAGGGTGAGCAGAGTGGGACAATCACTTCCCTCTCCTGGCTGGCAGCGCTGAGTGATGCACATCTGATTGACGCTGATGAGCATCCAGCCTCTGAGCTGTATCCCACCATGCAGCTTGCTAGGTGAGGAAACTAAATACACTGGGACTTGCTGTCACAGAATCCAAGTTCCCCATCGATCAGGCCTTAGCTCCAAAGGATGGTCAAGTCCTACCTGCCCTGCCTTCTTCTCATTCATCTTAGTCGCATCCTATGCCTGCCTCTTCTATGCAACCATCTAATTCATTTTTCCACCCTTTAACTCTTTGTCTTCCATTACCATTTTCTTCTGGCATCAGCTGTGCTGCCTGTAACAGCTGATGACCTGCAAAGTGGTACGTAGAATGCAGTGAGGTCCTGTTTTTCATCTCATAGCTCCTCACTGTACCTCAGGCAGCAGCTGCCTGTCAAATCCTGCTTTAAACTGAGAAGTCTTACAGCAGTGCTAGCGTGGTCACTGCTTTCAGCCAGTGCTTGGGCAGAGTGGTCAGGATCTGTAGAGCTGTAAAGTACAGGATTATTCTTAGAAGTGACTGAAAATTCAGGAGTGTCAACAGACTCTAGAGAAGAGTCTGAGCACAGACACTACAGATGTGAGTAGCTTTTCTCAGGCAAGAGACACCAAGGTGACTCCCCTGCCCGACTCAGGCTCTTGCAGTGACACCAAGAATCATTCAGTGTTTTTAGCAAAACAGCATCAACAATTCCTCGAACACGCACAAAATAACTTAATCTTGTTCTCAGAAACCACTGACCTTTTTCTGTTGACACTTGAAAAAAGGAAAAGTCAGCCTGGGGCAGACACCTGGCATGGAAAATTTCAACCTCAGCAATTCAGTGCTGGCAAAGTTTTCAGCAGTGGAAAAGATGGTTTTGTAAGGGGAAATGTCCAGCTGCTTTTCAGTGTTGGGTGCTACTCATTCCACCCATAACGGGGCTGACATCTTTACTGCTGGCTCACCACTATGCTGTTACCCAGTCTTACCTCCTGGTGAGGATGGTTGCATGTGAAGTAGCTCTTTCTACAAGTGGTCACTGCTAAGCTCTCAGCCACATCTGAGACCTTGCTGCTGGTGGGTCTGTGCTGAACCACCCTGGGCCGTGCTCCTGCTCCACATGGTTCTGGGGCCCAGAATTGCTGAGCTCCTCCCGTTTTCCCTTCCTACATAGTGTTCAGTAAGGGTATGCTTTCAGTCAGCCATTTTGTGGCTTTTGCAGCCGCCCTAGGGTATGGCTGTCACCCACTGAACTTCAAATGGCTTTGCTAGGATTAGCGTAGACGTGGAAGATTATTGAAATACCTGGTGAATCTTAGCCCTCTGCTTCTCTGCTTTAAATTCACTCTAGTACTCTGAACTCAAGTCTTACTCCTTGCTTTTTGATGAGCAGTTCCAGGTATTGCTGATGGGTTTGTTATGGACATTAGCACAGAGATGGGCTGACACTGAGGTCCTTCATGCATGCCACTGAGGAATCTTTGAATGGGTACAATTTCTGGCTATTAGTGACACTAAGCCAAAACTACAGCGTGGAATCAAAAGCCCATATAACTCACTTTATCTGGCGTACAGGTTGTGTCTCTGGTTCAAAATATCTGTATTTCTGAGCGGTGGAAATCTGTGCAGTAAAATACATCTATGAAAGTTCCTCTTGTCTTCCTATCTTCCCATGTAAAATTCCTACACCCACAACTTCAAGGACAATTCTGCATTGCTCAGGCATTTAATACTGTGGAATTTTAATGGCAGAAGCTTAACTTTCTGTTCCGTTAGCCAACTGCCAACAGAGATTGCTGGGAAAAAAAAGTGCTTACCTTCACCTAAATTTTTTACTAGCAGCAGAAATGGAATGAAAACAAAATGAATTTATTATGAAATGGATTTGTTTGCAGGCCTTCTTCTTGTGCCGTTGTTTGCTTTCTTTGAGGGCATTTAAAGCAGATTAGCAGCCCTAGAGACAGAAGTCCATTACTTACCCAAATTGCAGAAAGCAGCGGAGGCAACAGTGCAATCCCTCCATCCCTTCCCAGTCCATCTTCTGCATCCCTCCTGCATTCCCAGAATGGAATTCACCTTTGTCCTGAAGAGACCCAGCTCAGCTGGGAGAGGACAGCTAAGTGTGTGCCGTCTGCTCCCTTCAGCTGGGGACATCTGTTGAAGCCTGCTGGCTGCTTAGGGCCAGGTCCCATGCTGAGCAGGCGCATGGGACACCTTCTTGAGACAGAGAACCGGTGCTCTGCGCTTCACCATCTTTCTGGGAAGCAAAATCGTGAGGAGTTTTGGAGGGAAGAAGAGGAGAGTGAATGTGTGATCCCAATGAAGAAAAAAGAGCTTTACAAATGCCTGCACAAAAGGAATTGTTCCTTTCAAAGCTCTCAAACACAGCTGAAGCTGCCTCCCGCAAGCAGCTGTCATTCTCTTCATTCCTAGGTGGATGGATGTAACCAAAGGGCAAATCCATTCTACTTGTCTTCATCCCTAATCTTATGTGACGTCTTGTTGTATGAAGGATTCCTTCTGGAAGAAATCTGGAATTTGGCAGACGTGACTTATCTTCCTGATTGTCATCCTGGGTAAGCTTGCGTCATAGCAAAAATAATGAATGCAGTTATGAAATTTTTATTGGCCCTCTTCTGACTATAAAATGAGGTTACACTGCACATTTTCATCCTTAGTTTGTCCAGTCTCCTGTGTTTCCATTACAATAGAAGATTTTTCTATCCCCTGCTTCTTTAAAAATGTTATTGATAACAGTCAAAACATACTACTTTTATAGAAGAGCATTATTTATTAAGATAGATATCTGTTACTATATGTTTTCCTACTTCATAGTGGTTATGATGGGGGAGTGAAATGTCAAGAGAGAGATGCGTTATTTAAGTCAAAGTTTAGAAGTAGTCTATGAGCAAATAGGTGTGAGTTGGTTATGAATACAGTCAGACAACATCAGGGGAAAGTTCATTGCTGTGAGAGGGTTTTGAAGCCAGTCTTTCCATGTGTACGAGAAAGGCAAAAAATAATATAGTTTATGTAGTATCATGAAAGTGGAGCTGTATGCAGAAGGGCCACTGGCAGCTTGGGGATGGAAGATGATCCAGGAGGCGCCTCTCTGTCCCTTTTGTGATCTCATGGCGAGCCTTGCAAGGACTGTGTCACCTAATGGCAAGTGTTCATGGTGAAGAGTGTTGTGGGAGGGCAGCTAAGAGCAGTGCCTTAGGAGAGCAGCACCTCAGTTTCTTAGAGTGAACCACGGGCATGTTGTTCAAGTGAAAAACAATGGAGATTTCTTAAATTTCCTTTTGACCAAAAAAACCAAACCCCAAATTCTTATCCTAAACATAACAAGGATTTAAAGGACTGCCCAAACACTTCCACGGCATGCTGTCTGACAGAGCCACAGCCCTCTTGCTGGGCAGGCAGGCAGCTCTGCCCTACAGCACACACCCACAGTGATTTTGAGGAAAGCCAGCAAGCCAGGAATGCATAAGGATGTTGGAGCTGTGCATGCTCATAGCTTTTCATCTCCAAAACACAGCCTGGCCAGGCCGCAGGGCAGAAAGCAAAACATCCTGGGCTGAGTTCAAGAAGTGCTAGAGAAGAGTTTGTGTTTTTGGAGGCAGTTCAGGCAGTGATCTCTCTTCCAGGAGCAGGGGCTCCAGGAAGAGCAGAGAGCCTCAGGGTCACTTGCAGTGCCGCCTCTCCCTCTAGCCCAGGGACTGGTAGCAAGTCCCCACAACCTCCTTACTGCCTCCTGAGCAGTGGAAAAAGGGGCAGGCGAGTGCTTGGGTTGCTGCCAAGAGTGAGATGGGCACAGGCTGCTCACCTTTGAGGAACAGGACCGATGAGACGGTGCTGAGCGTCAGAAAGGGGTTGAGCAGAGCAGGTGAAGAGGGGAGTTTTCCCCAGTAAAATCCTGTCTGAGAGCTGCCTCATTAAATCAGCGCTGTTTGCTTTGCTGGAGTGACTCAGAGGAGAGGATGCTTTCCCCACAGCAGCATCTATTTGGGTTAATGTAGCCACCAAAGGGAACTGCGGCTTTGTCTTTCTGTTTGTTTTTTCAAAGTCAAGCCATGGGAGTCAGCATCAACAGTCCTCCAAGCTAGACAGAAAAAAATTCCATGATTGCAGAGAGCGGGGCAAGGGATGTCTGCAACAGTTCTTCGTTATTTCCAGACACTGTCACAAAGGGCCAGATGGAAGGAGATGAAAGAACGGGAAGAATAAGTTGCTTTAGACAATAAGCGGTGATATTTTAGGAGTAAAGCCATGGGAATAATTGACTTTTTCTAATTCTTTAGCTGAATCAAAGAAGCAAAACAAAAAATTTATTTCAGATCAGTTGAAATTCTTCTTTTATTCTCAACATAAACCAGAGCTGGTCAAACAAAAAGAAGTTAATCTCACCAAAATGTGGTTTTGTTTTGCTTTCTTTAACTTTTTTTGCTTTCTTCACTTCATGAAGCACATTTAAAAAAAAAAAGAACAGTTCAATTTAGAAAATGCTTTGGGATTGAGACTGTTGCCCCAGTTAGGTACAAATTTGCCTCAGATTGCATTTCCCAGTGAATGATCCCTCTGTCTGAAAAGCATTACCCAGCCTTAGGAACTATAGGAAGTTGTTGATCGCTTCTCTTGCTTCTTAATCAGAGGATTGTCCTCATTGCATGTGCACTGCCATTCACTGCAGATCATGTACTTGCTCAACCCTCCCCTCCTTCCTCCTGTAGAAAAGATTTTGACTTCATTTTTACAGTGTTTTTTTCCACTCCTCTTTCCAGTACCGACAAGGAGTCACACATGATCTTCTGCCAGCTGTCAGGTATTTGGTAGTAAAAACAGAGGTTACAAGAATCTGGAGAACTTTTTTGGCATCTGCCAACCTCCTGAGACCCTGGTTTGCACTTTGAAGGTTCTGAGATAGCAGAGTTTTGGCTGACTTGCTTTCAGCTTGCTCTGGCAATGGGGACACTGTTTAACTTCTCATGGAGCTGTGCCTTTTTGGCAAGGTAGATAGATAAGCAGGCTCCTTGCAGCTTTGTTTTACTCTGCTTCTGCTTTCAGATTTCCTTGTTAGTCTGATAACCACCCCAAATTGGCTTTGCATCAGCAAGGAGCTGAGCAAGTCTGCGACCAAGGCTAGAAAATGGGAAGTATGAAACTGGCTTGTGCCCAGTGCTATTCTCACCTCCTTCCCACACAGGTTGACTCAGTGCTTCCCTCCATTCCATAGCAGTTTCCATTGCTTTTTGTAATGAGCTGTGGCAGGAGTTGGGTAAAGCAGGATCAAGGCACGGAGCTGGGAATGAGGATCATAAGAGCATTGTGTCAGTGATGGGAATAAAACTACTGAGGTCTCTTTTACAAGAAGCCCAAGGCTGCTAGCAAACCTCAGCACTTTCAGCACTCCGTGTTCCTCTTGTGCTTCCACTTTCTGGAAGAGGTGTGGAGATGCCATAGGGTAGTAAATGCTGACTTGCTTGTCTCACTCTTCCCTCTGTTTGGAGCCAGATGATGGCTGAGAAATGTGGCAGATCTGGGTCCTGTTTGGAAATTAATCACTGCATACACACACCATCCCAGTAGCTTGTGAGAGTGTGGAAATGGAGATGCTGAAGGATAAAAGAAGGGCTGCCTATCACAGAAAAAACTGCAGCCCACCAGAACCTTAGGGGCTAAAGAGAGTATGTGAGATTGGTTGTATATGGTGTGAACAGCCTCACATTGAGTAGCAAAGAAGGACCACAAAGTGAGTGCTCCTCAAAATGGGGCAGAGAGTGTTAGGGCTCTGGTACTGAGCTTTTTGGGCAGGGACTGGAAAGCACCTTTTTCTTTGGGAAAATGCTGCCAACAGAGAAAACTTCCTTTTACTGCTGAGCCCAGGTGTGCTTGGAGAGGGGGTGTAGAGGATGCGGTCTGTGCTTCTTAACAGGAGGAGTTACGAGCTGCTTGGGTTGGGAAGCCAGGGACAAATGCTCCATCCCTGCCTGCCCCAAGGAGACTGACCTCCTCCTCCTCTTCTTCATTCCCCTGACAGCAGGGGCTTCCTCTGCCTGCTCCTAGGTGCTGTGGCTTTCTCTGTATGCTGTCCCCTCCTGCTGACATTCAGAAATTAATGCTGCCTTGCTTTTATGATTTAAGCAAAACAGGATGGAGAATTGTGGTTCCCAGAAGTCCAGCTGTAACAAAACATAGCTTGGCCTTGGGCATTTGGGGTCTGGGAAGGAGGGTTGTGCCCCAGCAGGGATTGTGGTTTGTCTGTCACGTCGCAGCATGGTCCTGGCCCCAGACCAGGAAGAGAGGGGTGCTGAGCCCAGCTCTTGAGCAGATCTCCTCCCACGGTCCTCTCTTTTCCAGTCTGTCCTGGGAGGGTGAGGATACCAATCTCACCTCACAGCCCCCATGAGATTAACTTCATTAATTTCAGTTATGGGGGCCGCAGGCCGAGGACTGTGGCACTAGGGAATCCAGTCCCTGCTCCAGGAGGGCAGTGGGGATGGGCAGAGGGATGAGCGCTGCGAGGCAGCGTGGTTTTGGTCTGTGTTGTGTTCAAGGCTATGACCGCAAAGGGGTTTTTAGGGTGAGCGGCAGAGCGAGGTTCTACAGCGAGAGCAATGCCAGCACAGCCTTTCTGCCTTCCAGCAGCCATTTTCCAGACTTGTTTGTGACAGAGATTTCCTCTTTCCCAGACTCCCATGTCATTGTTCCCCTTATGGGGCCTCACCGGTCATTGCCTTGTGATGGAAAATAAGAGGTTGTAGGGGCCAGAGCGCAGACATTCCTTACAGCTTAAAAGGGAAAACAGCCCGAGCAAGGAGGAATCCCTGTGAGAGGTGTGCCTGGCTGCTGCTGCTAGCTAGCAGCATCTTGCTGGAAGAGAAATCAGCTGTTTGGCAGATGACTTTGTCCTCTTTCTTAGGTTACCAGGAGAAAAGCCTCCTTCCTGCAGTTCCTGCCTCCTCCTTGTTGGCTCCTGCCTGCTCATGTGGGACACGAGGGAGGCCTGGCTTCTGTGCTGGGCTGTGCTCCCTGTCACACAGCCTGCACTGTATTTGGGGTATGCTTAGCTTCAATCTCTGCACCCTGGTGTGCTCTTCTAAGCTGCAGGAGCTGCAGGCCCCCTCCTCTCACACATAGGTTTTCCGGGAACACGCCGTGTATCCAGCACAGGTGGAAATATATGCTCCAGCTTGTTTCCCGTTAGTGAAACTGCAAAGGAAACTTTTCTCCCAGATCCCCCAGGAGGCAGAGGTGCTGGGATGCTGTCAGTGCTCTCCTGCCCCTCACCTCCAACGGCTCTCCAATCCATCAGCCAGTTTCCACTGCCACAGATGGAGCGGTTGAGGCCTCCGAGATGACAGGACCCAGCTGTTCCTGTGGCTCTGGGTGACCGGCTTAATGAGAGGGACCCATGGATCAGTCCCTGAGGAAGGAGCTCATGAGCTGCCCTGTGCTGGCTGACAGGCTGTGCAGAGAGCTGCTGGAGGCTGGGCTTCATTAGTTCTGCTACTCACAGAAGGGCTTTGGAACCGCAGGGAGGTGGAGGAGCAGGGCGCCTGAAAGTTTAATGGCTCTGGGCCCCTTTACATCTTGTGCAGAGCTCATGCTGACACCTTTTCAGTAGGTTGTTGTCAGTGTTGGGAACCAGTGTGTCTGGTTGCAGTCCCCTGAGGAATGCATCACTGGCCTGGGATCTGTCTCACAAACCTGACCTTTTATCCTTTTTTCTTTGCCTCATTGCTTTGGGGACTGCCCATTTTCAGGCCTTCTGAGCTGCCCATGGATGCCTCTGCTGCTCTGAGCTGCCAGACATGCACCCTGTGCCTCCCGGAAGCCAGAGAGAGAGGCTTTTCAGGATGGCTGTGGATGCAGTTGGTTTTGCCTTGGGGCCAGGTAGTAGAGAGCTGAGGGACGGTACAGCTGGGTCGTGATGTGATGGCTTCTGTGACTTGATGGCAGGTTTCCTTCCAAAGCAGGGCATAGAGATTGCTTTGCAGCCCTCTATACTCCTAACAGTGATGTTGCCTGGGGAGATACATTGTGCAGATTTCGATGTGGTGTAATATAGTATTCATGATTCAAAACCCATGCACTGAGCTTATCTCTGATGATTGAAAACAAACCTAGGTGAGACTTAAAGGTAGTTTGTGCAGGGTTTCTTCCAGAGCTCTGTAGATGCCCTGAAGCAGTAGCCCTAAGAAAGAGAAATCGCCGTGCTTATTGGACTGCCTGTTCACGGTCATCCTAATGCTGGGGATGCTTGCTTGTTTCCTTCTTATCTGTTCCATTTATGCTGCTGCCAGATTTCCGCCCTGTCACACCAGAGCATTAGAGACCCAAGGGATGCCACAGGAATTAGGTCAGGTTTGCTCGTTAGTCCCAAATGAGAGCAGTGGGAGAAATGTGCTGCCAGAGCCAGAAGCACAAATGGCTTCAGGTGACAGACCACATGCTCTGTGCTCCCCCCAGTGTACATGGGACCTACTCTCCCAGCACCTCTGCAAAAGCTGTTTTGCCCAGAGCACGCTTGGGCAATGGGATGGAATGCACAAACTAAGTTTTTTCTCAACACTCAGCTCTCTCTTTGATTGCTGCAACACATCATGTTTCTCCCTGCAGCCTCACAACAGCAAGGAGAGAGGTCTTGGCAGTCAGGAGCTGTGGCTTCTTGTAGTTTTCTGTGCCTTGTGTCTCCAGATCTTTCAGTGTTAGGGAGGAGGCATTGCAAAGACAACAGCTGATGAAGCGTCAAGTTTTGTGGGTGAAGGGTGATAATGAGTTGGATTGGGAGCTGTGCAGGCAGCGCTGTTAGCCAGTGGCACACCTTACATCCATACCCCTTTGTCAGTCTATGGCACAAGAATTCATGTGAGTTCTGCAATCCCAGGCATAATCCTGTTGCTGTTTAGTTTTCCTTATCGATGAAGTGCCCAGGCTTGTATAATGTATCAAACTGCTTCCCAGAGGAACTTTTGTGTTAGTGCTCCACAGAGCTTTGATTTCCTTGCACATCAGGCAGGGCAAAAGTGCAAAGCCTTGAGCACACAGAGCATTATAGAATCATAGAATCGTTAGAGTTGGAAGGGACCCTTAAAGATCATCTAGTCCAACTCCCTGCAAGGAACAGGGCCACCTACAGCTCACGTTGCTCTTACCCCCGGGTCCAGCCCGACCTTGAGTGTGTCCAGAAATGGGACAACATAATATGAGGGTTCCAGTTGTTTTGCAGATTTCTACATGGTGATACCAAAAGAGGAAAAAAGAATTGCTGCTGATAGCAGAAAAGCTTTCTGCTCCTGATGAAGCATCCTCACTCTATGCCCGTTGCTCCTGTGCCTTACCCTTGCTGTCTGGGATCACATGGCTCCAACGAGGGGAGCTTTATAGAAAGCCAGCATGGCGTGGTTGGAGAGGCTGGTAGCGCTTGTGAGGCCACCAGAGAGTCTGGGTGGAGGTTGTAGAGCCTCACTCACAGTCCCCACTGTTGTCCTCCATTCTTTCAACACTGTCTTGGTTACTGTCCCAGCTGTGTGCTCCCTGGCTGGATGAGTGCGCAGCAGGCTAGCAGGTGGATTATTCTGAAGGCCAGGGCAAGGTCACTCAGGTAATGCTCCAGCTATCACTGGAGGCTGTTCAGTGAGAGCAGCAACTTGCTATGAAATTGTGCTTTGAAAGCAAAAAGTTAAAAAGTTGTTGGGATAAAGAGGCAGCAGGAGAAAAAAGATGTGCTCAGCGTTTGTCATTGTACGTATCAGTAATGCTCTTCAGGCAGATTCTGCTCCTCTTTCATCATCTATATCATCTATTTGCAAAGATATATGTTGGAAGTATGAAGATAACAGAATGAGCAGAGGTTCTCTGAAGAATGATTCTCAGATGGGAAGGGGAAAAGTCTTTGTGTATTAGAGAGCAGATGGGATCAAGTTGTCTCATTGGTTATTTTACATTCCTCGTATTTCTGACTGATGCCAAACTCTTGTGGAAGGTAGATGGCAGCCCTGAACCAGACACTTATAGGTGGGAATTGTGGGATAAAATAAAAGTCACAAAATAAATGAATAGCAAGGCATGAGTTAAAATCACAGTCTCCAAATCAGAGCCCCTGGAACCATTTTCTCCTTTCAGAGTCTAAGTAAAAAGAGACCATAAACTGGTGAAAAGAAATGGTGTTATTTTTGATAACGTGGTTAACGTGTGGGAATCTTCCCTGGTAGCTGTCGGCAGCTAAGGAATGCAGTGGTACTTGGAAAAAAAAAAGAAAAAGAAAAAAAAAAAAGGATTTGACATTGGTACAAACAACAGGAGTTTTGTGACAACTGGGAGAAAACTGTGAAGTGCAAAATTTGTGCTGCAGGGCAGGAGTCAACTGCTAGCTGTCAGAGACCAGGAAGAACTCCTCCGTGGGAAGGTTACTTTATAATTATCCACAGCAGTGTTTCTTCTCTGAAGCATTTAAGTCTTGGCCTGTGGGGGCAAGATAATGGGCCTTGCAGATCTGTGTTGCTCTTTTGTGACAGGGGCGTTATCTGGTGCCTGATGGCAATTTCTTCCTTCTGTTCGGTATCACACCTTTCTCCAGGGTCATGTTCACCTTCTTAAATGTTTTGAGCAAAGACATTTCTGCTGCCTGCCCTCCATGGAGAATATTTGAAGGCAGCAGTCCTTGACTCGAGGGCATTACTCTTGCCGTTTTTGCTAGCCGTTCTTTTGCTCATGTTCGCTCCAGTTCTCCTAGGTGATTTTCCAGGATTGACCCCAAGGAAAGCCTTTATTGCTGGGGCTGTGGCCACAGCTCCTGTTTCTGCCCCTGGTTGTTGTCTGAGCCATCCATCTTCTGCCATCATGTCTGTCCTGTTCTGTCATCTGTGCCTTACCGGCTTGGTGCTCTGTGTTCCAGCACAGAAGTTACATATATTATATTTTACAGCTGCTGCTGATTTGGGTGACTTGATGTATTCTGTGCCTCTTTTTTTATGTCTTGCAGGAAGAGCCAAGGAGCAAATCCAAAATCTGTGCCAATGTTTTCTGCGGAGCTGGGCGGGAATGTGCAGTGACAGAGAAAGGAGAGCCAACCTGCCTCTGCATTGAGGTATGGGGACAGAACAGCTCCTGCACCGCCCAGCCCTTGGGCTGCACTTCAGTCACTGGGAGCATCACAAACACTGGTTTGGAGCAGCTGCAAATTCATAGCAGCTCTTCAAACAGCAGGGCCTTTCGCTGCATGGTGTGAGGGAAGAGCCCTGCAGCATGTACATTGTCTGGGACTTGCAGCTGTGATGCTCGCACATCTTTAACAGGCATGGCAGACTTGGCTGGAGGTCTTTTGTTGGTAGAGCCTAGTGGGGTATTGATATCCAGCTGGCTGTGGAGGGCACTGAAGGAGAGTCAGAAAGCTCCAAGACAGCTTTCCCTGCCCAGAGGCTTGTTTGTGGAGGGTACAAGCACCCTACTAAAAAATCAGCTTTTGTAAAATGGAAATAATTGTGGTGGAGTGCTGTGAGCATGAATAGTTTCCTCCAGCAGGGAGCCAGTGATGATTAGAAAAGCCTTTCCCAGCTGTGGAGACAAGGTCTCCCTGCTCTGCTCTGCTCCATGTTTTCAAACTGCTCCTGCCTGGCTCCTGGGATTGGGCTCTCTGCTCCTACCTCCCTCTCAGCCCACAGCTCAGACACAGCCAGCCCGAGCTCTGGGAAGAGAATTGGTCCCTTAGCAAGTAGGGAGACTGTTGACTGGCCAGGCTTGGCCAGGCTGAATGATGCAGAAGAAAGAAGCTTGCACCTTGCTTGATGGCACTGGTGAGCTCTCACTTTTCTGTAGGTTGAGCTGTCTGCTGCTGGCTGGCAACGTGGTCTAAATTCAGATGCTGAAAGGTGGAGCAGATCCTACAGAGAGCTGTAGCAGAGCTGAGCAAGCAGAGGGGCAAACCTTGAGACAGACACATTCACTGCACATAGAGCTGCAGCTGTAGGACTGCATTCAGTGTTTATACCAAGTTTTGATTTTTCTGCTGTGCTCCACTTCTCGGATAGTCCTGCGGTGATATTGCTGACTGGGGATGGGATGCAGGGAAGCCTTTGAATCCACATCTACAGTCTAATCCATGTGGCTTTTCCTGGGGAGACAGTGAGAGGCTTTTTGGGCTGGGCTGAACCTGGGATGTGCCTCCTCCTCATTGCTGCCTCCAAGAGGCAGGTAAAAGCTCTCATCTCTGGCTTTCTCACAGCAATGCAAACCTCACAAGAGGCCTGTGTGTGGTAGCAATGGCAAGACGTACCTGAACCATTGTGAGCTGCACCGAGATGCCTGCCTCACTGGCTCCAAGATCCAAGTGGATTACGATGGCCATTGTAAAGGTAACCCTGTGCCCAGGAGCAGCAAGGAACAGCTATTCTAAAGGGCAGAGAGCTGAGAGCGTTGTGTGATAACAGGGCAAGGCACAGGCCTTGCCAGCCAGGACCCTGTTCCGAAACTGCCAGCCAAGGTAAACAGGGCAAGCCTGGAAAAGGTACCCAGGTTCAACTGATACCAAATCCCCAGGCACAATTGTTATGATGAACTAGGTCTGAGCTGAGCCATGACATCGGGTCAGTATCAGATGTGGTGGTGGTAACCAGGGTCCATAGATCAGAATTTCCAGGCAAGTCCATAGAGATAACAAGGTGAGAAGGTAGTCCCAAGATGAGGGCAAGGATCAACAAAATCTGTGGCCAAATAAAGGAATGCTGGCAGCAGAGCTGGGGGCAGACATATCTACAACATAATCTCAGACAAGGACAAGGAACTAAGGGATAGAATCATCATATTTTGAGTTGGAAGGGACAAGAATCACCAGTTCCAACTCTTGACCCCACATAGCACCACAGGAAATCCAAACCCTATCTCTGAAAGCTGTGTCCAAACACTCCTTGCTCTCTGGCACTTGGTGCTGTGCCCACAGCCCTAGGCAGGCTGTTCCATGCCCAGCGCCCTGTGGTGCAGACCCTGTCCCTGACCCCCAGCTGCCCTCCCCTGACAGCTCCACGCCGTTCCCTCGGGCCCTGTCGCTGTCACACAGAGCAGAGCTCAGCGCTGCCCCTCCGCTCCCTGTGAGGAGCTGCAGCCGCCATCGGGCCTCCCCTCAGCTCCTGTGCTTTGGGCTGAGCACACACGGGACCTCAGCTGCTCCTCACACACTTTATCCTTCAGAACCTTTACCATCTTTGTACCATGATGAAAAGTCACAGCCTTCCTCCCCTCATATAACAGTTGCTCCAGTCCCTTCATAATCTCTGTGTTCCTCTTGTTTCCAAAAGCTCCCATGTTCATCTGCTCTTACCCAAATGGCACTCAGGATAGGAAGAAGTTCATAATTCTTCATGTTGAATCAGAAATGTTCTCTTCTGTCTTTCCTTTAACAGAGAAGAAGTCTGAGAAACCAGCTGCGAGTCCAGGTAAGAAGCCATCTCCTTGTCTGGCTGGAATCTGTGTGTATTTGGGAAGAGAACTGGCTCTGAGTACTTCTGCACTGGCTGTAGCAGAGCCTGAGATGATAGATGAGCAGAAATAAGAGGGCTTGGGTCCTCGCTCTTGGGTACCTTTTTGGTCCTTACTCTCAGGGACCTTTTTAGTCCTCACTCTTGGGTACTCCTGGACTCCTAAATGCGCTGAAGAGTCTTAGGGACTCTGGGAGCATACAAGGTGAAGTGTGAATTTGCCCCTAGGGGCACAAGCTGTGTTCATCATCCAGACTGAGGAACGAGATACATAGTTCCTTAGGGATCAAAGATTCAGGAATTGTGCTACTGTCCTCCCCAGCTCCAGGAGCACTCTTATAAAAGGAAGCTTTGTTTCAGGAGCAGGTAACTGACGGGCCCAGTGGCAGAGGGGCAGCACTGCATAATGAATGGGATATTGTTGGGGAATCAGGAGGTGTAACTGAACCACCACTCATCAGCTGTCTGGTTCCCTGTGCCTGATTTCTCTCCTTATCTCTTGCTTGTGTACCTAGACTATAGATTTTGGGGCCATGACCTGTGCTCCACCAAGGGATCCTTTTCGTATCCATGGCTTATCAATCCTGGAGCTGTAAAATCATCAACATCAGCTTCCTAGGAGAAATGAAAGCAAACCCTCATACAAGCCTAAGGCAAAGGACTGTGTCAGAACCTAGCCATCACCTCAGTTTTAAGGTGTTCAAAATTAAACACCACAAACACAAAATTAAACAAATACCCTGTAGGTTTTTGTTTTTATTGATCCATCCAGTTGTGATTGTAGTCACTGGATTCATAAGGAAATCATGAGTGTGTGTAAGTGGCACGAGTGCACAGAGATTCCCCTTGTCTCTCCATTGACTTCTGGACAGGTGTGACAGTGCAAATAAGCTGGATAATCTTTCAATTTTGCTTCTGAATACCACGTTTGTAACTAGCATACAAAACGATACCTGTGACTGGAGAGCTCTGAGAAAAAAACACAACTTGACCCCCTGTAATTTACAGTGGACAAGCCAGGATTTTGAAGAAGCAAAATCTCCTGAGACGTAGGCCCTAAAATTCAAGATTTGGGAAGGGCATAGGTGAAGGCTCACTCAGTCTGGTCTTTGATGTTGGAGATGAGTGGGGTTTTAGTATCTGAGGGCTCATGGCTGAGTGCTTGGCATCGAAAAACCCAGGGACATTGTGACCAGAGCCAGTCATTTGCATTCCTCCCTCAATCTGAGATGAGTCAGCTGGTCCTAGGTTCCATACCTCAGGTATCATGTACTGGAAGGCAGCTTGGCAGGAGTGTCGTTTTTGGGCTTTGCCACATGGTGTCACCCACAGCCCATCCACCGTTCAGCACATGGCAGCCTTCCTTTAATCTGGCCACGGATCATCTTCAAGGGGCCTGCAGACTGCCATCAGGACTGTCTGCTTGGCTTTTATTTCTCGTAATCTCTCTATGATATCCCTGCCAACATTGTTGCTCTTATCCTCGCTTTCTCTCCCGACAGTTGTCTGTTACCAGTCGGACAGGGATGAGCTTCGTCGCCGTGTCATCCAGTGGCTGGAAGCAGAAATTATCCCAGACGGCTGGTTTTCCAAGGGCAGCAACTATAGTGAAGTCCTGGACAAGTACTTCAAGGCAAGTAGAGCCTGCCATTTCTTGACCTGTCATTGTAAAGCAGCAGTGCTGCCATGAAAGAAGCTGGAGTATTGAGATGTGCCTGATGACACAGGAGCCAGAGAGGCCTGCTGTGTCCTACATTGTGCTCCCTGCAGCAGCTACTGACAAATCCACTAGCACATGACCTGGAGCACCTCTGTCTTCTGTCATCCAATGTGTCCCAGGAAAAGGAACATGGATAGGCCCAGTATGCCCATAGTAAGAGACGGAAGAACTGATCGTAGAGGCAAAGGACTGCCAGAGGAGGAAAGATGAGTGCTGGGAGTGCTGGCAATACAGATAGAAGGAGCAGGGAGCTGTGGCAGTGCTGCTGATCCTTTGTTCCTGAGAGCCTCAAGGTCACATTGAGGTGGAAGTAAGGGGTGCTTGGGGGCTTCAAGGGGAATATGTGCCTGTGTGGATTGTGGCCCAGTTGTGGCAGGGAGCTGGTGGTTTCCTGGTGCTCTGCAGGGAGATGGAACTGCCTGTGAGCCCCCAGCAATAATGCTTCCCTGTCAACCTCATCCTATCCCCACCCCTTTTATAACCCATAGATCACACGCTTCTGCCATGCTCCTGCCGCATGCGCTGCTGCCTCCCTCCCCCTCACACCCGGCTCCTGATAAAGACTTCAAAGCATTCAAGATGGAGCTGGAGGAGCAGGTGGGGAAAGGGGGAGAGTGTTTAAATCATAAGCTGTTGACAGTGAGAGATTAATGGTGCCTGACAGGAGTTGGCGCTGCAAGCAAATTTGCCATGGCAATGGCACCCCCTGGTGAGGCAGAGGAGCCAGTCCTTGCACTACAGAGGGAATCTTCACCTTTGTAGCCATTAATTCTACCCCTTCTGTGGAAACTCACTTGAAGCCACTGCTTCAGGCACCCTGCGGGCATCTGCCAGCACCCTGGCATACCCTCACACACGTGCTGTCCTCAACCTCTATTGCAGGGGACCTGCTCAGGCCACAGGGTTTGTCTAAACACATGAGCCAGCCCTGGGCTTGCTCCACTGCTGTGCACAGCCCACTCATCCTCTGTCAGCCACCCGCTGCTGAAAACCCACAGCTCAGAGGCAGACAGCTTCACGTTCCCTTATTTTCCGCCTTTTTGTGGAGCAGTGATCCCAGGCACAAGGGGGCAAAAGTTTCCATCACAAAGCCGTGCCGTTTCCTGGACCAAGTTTCCTTCTCTGTCAGAAGGTAATCCTCCATGTCAACAGCCAAGTAGCTTTGAAATACATTTAAAGCAGAACTCAAGGCTTGGAGCAAGTTGGAGATATATAAGTAATGCAAGCTAAATGAACTCACGCGCACTCAGATTTGTTTCGCCTGAGCTGCCTGCCTCGCCCAGCCCACAGCTCCCCGTGCTGCCCCGCAAATGGCCTGACTCCTGCCCTGCAGGCAATAAACACTGCAGGCAAGGAGGAGGTGAAGGTTTTCCCTTTTCTCCTTGACCAGAGGAGCTTGCAGATGTGGCATGTTGCTCTCTCCCTTCTGGAATCGTGCGTTGTGCGAGTCACTGGGATGTGGGTCAAACGCCAGGCAGGCCTTGGCCTTGAAGGACCCTGCATTAGAGATTAGACCAATAGTGAAAAACTGCCGTGGCTTAGAGTGTCTCTTGGGGATCAGGTAAATGCATACTGTCTTCTTGAAAGCCAAGCAAACTACCTTAACCCAGTTTGGGTCATTAAGAGAGCCATGGCCACTTTCAAAATAAACAGGGAGAAAGACTTCAACATCTTGCAGAAGCTGAAATATATTAGTGGGGCAGTTATATATAAGCTTCAGCACAGGCGGATATTTTCCTAGCCCTACATGCTTCTCCTGAACCAGAGATAGCATCAGACAGTGTTTGAGCATTCCTGGAAGCCCTACTCAGGGAGGTACAGTGACCTGCCCTAAGTCATATGGCAGAGGCTGACCAGCATCTCGTGCAGGAGTCTGCCTGCAGGATTCATTTTCCCTTCACTGCAATGCAGCTGTCTCTGAGGGGGCCCAGCAGTTCCTGCTGCGTGCCCCACGCTGTGATATGACATCTCCAAACAGGGATGCAGAATGCAATCACTGTAGTGGGAGTACAGCCAGGACATCGGGGCTAAAAATCCTGCCCATCAGTGCCAGGAGTCCTGTCAGGACCCTACGAAGCTGGTGGCAAGGTGTTTAGCTGTTGCATTAAATTGTTCCTTCTTTGGGATCAGCAGAAAATTGCTTCCTGTGATTTTCCCTTTTGTCACTGTCACAGTCCGTATGCAGCTTTGGATTTACACATGTTGGAAAGCTGACACCTTCTTTAGCACAACTGGTCTGCTTTAAGGCAGGAGGTATATAAGAAAGCTGGGAGCTGGCTGGAACAAAGAGAAAGAATGGGGTTAGAGCCATAAATCAAGCAACAGGAGGTGAATGAGAGGCAGTGTAGCTTACCAGCGAGCAGGAAGCTAGAGCCAGGTCTCCCATTTCTGATGCTAGTGTGGATATGTTGTTTTTATCTGAGCCTCTGTTCTTTGTGAAAAACAGGGATGATGCAACCCGCTTCATTAGTGCTTCAAAAATGCTAATTACCTATGGAAGAGCAATAAGGAAGGGGTACTTTGAGTTGGCAGATGAGACCCTCTCACATCTTTCCATCTTTCCCCACAGAACTTTGATGATGGCGATTCTCGCCTGGACTCTACCGAATTCCTGAAGTTTGTGGAGCAGAATGAGACTGCTGTCAACATCACAACCTACGTGGACCAGGAGACCAACAAGCTGCTCAGGTGGGCAATGGGCAGGATGCCAGAAGGACAGGAGCAGATATGGTAAAAAGGGGGGATGAAAAAAAACAAGTGTGGAAAATAGCAGGTAGAAAAACAGAATCAGCAAATCTAACTGTATGTGAAATGGCTTCTAACTTAATTAGATATGAATGCCACCAAAAGGAGCAGTCCTACCCTTAGCCTTCAGGTTGGGCCATACATTCCAACTCTCTTTTGCACTGGACTTAATAGTTTTGAAGCCAGGAGGTGAGTTGGATGAGAGAAAATTTGTCTTTTTTATTTCCTAGTGATTTGGCTTTCCAGTGGCTTTTCCATGCTTGCCTCTTGACTGATAGCTATATCCAGAGCAAGGAAGATGGTGGGAGAACAGAGTTCATGGAGAGCCCGTAATTAGAACTGGTGCAACCATCACATGAAATCATAGCTTCAGAACTTTCCCTTTTTCTGTGCCCCTGTGTGCAAGACAATGACTGCTTGTGATTGAACTGTGCTTTCATCTGTACTTGTGTGACAGCATGTAGATGTCAGCAGGGTGCTATTCCTGCTACCTGATTTGTTCTGAATACCAGCCCCTGCACACCTCAGGAGCCATGAGAAAGGTGTCTGTTTTTCTTCTGTTTACACCAGGGAGATTTTCTTGCAGAAGACATTTGTTCCTGGCATCTCAGAACCTTCCTAGTTTTCCTAGTTCAACTCATCCATACTCTGAGGCCAGTGACTGGTTTAACTTGTTTGTACTCCGAAGCCAGTAGAGGAAGGAACGACTTGGTACAGCCCTGTGCAGAACATGCCTCTGTGTTTCCTTTTAGGGGACTCTGCATAGATGCCCTCATCGAGCTGTCAGATGAAAATGCTGACTGGAAGCTCAGCTTCAATGAATTTCTCAAGTGCCTCAGCCCATCCTTTAATCCACCGGAGAAAAGTAGGAATTCCTCAGTTGTATTGGGGAACTAGTGGGGGTCCCGGTAAGGGAACAGAGAAAAGGGACCAGTTTGAGCCAGCCATTGGATGCTGTAACTCCATTCCCAGAGTTGATGTTGATATGTGCCCTACCTGCTATCCCACAGCACCCCTTGTTCTCCCATCCCTAAATTGTCAAACATAGTGCTGTTTCCCCCAGAGCGCCCAGAGCTCATGTGATTTAAAAGGTTTGGATTTTAGAAGCAGGGACGTAGGTCAAATGGATAAGGTATGCTTTGATCGTCAAGGCATGTATTTAACAGCACGGATATGAATCATGTGAAGAGTTAATGTCTGGATAACTTAGAAAAGTTGGACCAGAACAAAGTCCTGCTGTGCTCTGCCTTTCACACAGAAACCCTCCCTGACGAGCGTCTCAAAGTTCGCTATCCTTCCAAATCCTGCTCAGTGCTACGTGGAATCAGCTTAGTGTTCTGCTGACCAGGCGTGCCAAGCCATTCATCTAATCATCTCCTCAGGGGGTGCTTTCGCCTGCTGGTCCAAAGGTGCTGGATTTACATCCACTGCAGTGACACCAAGCTGTGCTTCTAGGGGATATTGAGTAGGAAGCCAGAGATGCCATCTCTATCCCTGAGGGCATGGTTTTCACTGAACCACCACAATTAAGTGCTTTGAGGATTATAGTTATATGGTTATATAATAGAGAAGAAATGTGAGCTAAAATGAGAGAGCTTTTCTTATTTCCTTCCTTTCTTAGGGCTACTGCAAACACACACGCTTTCCCCAGCAACTACCCTGTTGGAACAGGGATTCGTTTCACAGTAACCAAAACTTTCACTTTGGGTGCTCTCTTCTGCATACAGCAGGTCAGGACATTTAAGCAAACCCAATATCAAGATCTCATTTGGGATTGAGAACTTGAAATGCGTGCTTTTGAGGAAACAAAGCAAAGTGTATGACTTTCCCAAGTAATTGTTTTGGAGCTAATTTCACACACGTGAATTCAGTGTGAATATTTCTGTCATAGTGGTCCACCTGAAATCTTTGGTGTATTGCTGGCCTCTTCCAAAGGTATCTCCCAGCTTCTCTTTGAGAGTGAGATTGTACCTCCTCTCTCTAATTATCTCCTGGATCTGTAGGGTACAACTATTATCCCTGTTCTGTGCTTTTCTAGAGTGTGCCCTGGAAGATGAAACCTACGAGGATGGAGCAGAGACCCAGGTGGAGTGCAACCGCTGCGTCTGTGCCTGTGGGAACTGGGTGTGCACTGCAATGACGTGTGAAGGTCTGTATGCTTTCCAGAGGATGATTGTATTTGGTTTTGTGCAAAGGGATTTTTATTTTCCAGCTTTGTAGGGGCTCGCTAATGTTCTTTGTTACCTTCTCTGTTGGTGGTTCTCCCATCATCCTTTGCTCCAAGATGGCCAGACCCAAGTTGGTTCTGTTCTAGAGATCAGAAAGTGTGTAACTGAGTTGGGAACAATGGTATTGGGCTTTGTAGGTTGAGCTTGATATCATGAAAATTCAGCAGCAGATATTCCAGACCAGAGCTGCTTTGCATCCTGCTGGCTTGGGGCGTGCACAAACCAAGTAGATTCCTGTCTGCAACCTTATGTGTGGGTGTGAGCAGGGCAGCTGTATCCTATATGTATCCTCACTGTATTTATATTTATAGTATCTGAAAAACAGGAGTCATGCCCCAGGAATGGATAAATGAGACTTAATCCAGTGATGTCAGAAAAGCGCTTTAGCTTCTTGCATTAAGAACTGTAAAGCAGAAGAATTGTGACAGAGATGAAGGGAGGTAGTGTTTGTAGTAAAGGCAGGGTTGTTGGTCTATCTGTTCTTCACCTGGAGGGCTGTTTTTAAAAGTTCACAATGAAATTCACCATCGCAGCACTGCACTGCATTTTTCTGGCCTTCTTCCCCAGAAACCGAAGTTTTGTATGAGCTTTGTTTGCAGTGCTGTGCTGGAGTTGTCAGCAGCACGTTCAGATCTATAGCCAGCCAGAATCTCATAGCTTGGGCAGGAGAGGAGAGAGGAAAACAGCATCGGGTTTGTATGTGCAGTGTTTCTTTCATGTTTTTCTGTTAGTCTGCAGCGCAAGCTTTGGGATTCTCTCAGCTTGGACTAGGCTGCTGCAGCAGGAATTCACCTCAGAAAAGATAACTGTTTTACTTCATAGAGTTGCCTGCGGAGCTGTGAGAGGTTAAGCAACCAAATGAGAGACTCTTTTCTGCCTGCCCAGAAACAATCTTCAAAGTTGCAGTGTTACACCCAGTGTTGATGCCTACCTAATTCCTTGCATCCGTGACAGAAGCACACAGTTGGACAGCAATTTTTTCACTTTCTGCCTGTGTCAGAGCAGTAGAAGGGTCAGAGGTTATTGTTAGACAGATAATGAAGCCAAAGAATCAGATCAGATACATCAGCAAGATGCATCTCCACTAAGCAAAATTACCTTTTCATTAAGCACCATTGTACTTGTGTAGCACTGAGCTTCTATGTATTCCCTACAAGAAGCCAAAATGTTTGAGTTTATTAGAGGTGCTACTTTTTAAATAACAGCAGAGGAGAGCAGAGTGCAGCCTCTTTCTTATCACGTTGTTATCATGGTGTAGGTCAATAGGGGGACAGTCTAGAAGCCCAGGTTCTGAAGTCCAAGGTAGCCACACACTGATTTTCTTTCAAGGAAGATCTGGCCAGACTATGTAAAGCCTCATTAAACTTGAGGTGTGCTATGGCCTGAGGCATACTCTTGCTGGTCTGCTTCTTTTTGTTTTCCATGGTTCTGTCCATGAAATTTGCATTTGTGATAAAACTGAATTCCATTTCTGTTTGCAGGGAAGAATGAGAAGGTGACTGCTCACAGACAACAGCCTGGTCAAGACTTGACTGAGGAGGAGCTAGCTAGATATGTTCAAGAGCTGCAAAAGCATCAGGTTAGTATGAGGCTGGGAAGATTGATCTGCTTACAAATGTCTCTCCTTGTTTGAGGTATTCCCTCTGCTTCTGCCATGTGGAGGCTTCTGTTAGATGGAGGAACTCGGCAAGGAGACATCTGAGTTGTCTGAGGGAAGAGATACAAGCGTGGGGCTTAGAGGAATATAACAGTGTTGTCACTGCTCATGGATGGACCAAAGAATGTCAGGGCACTGCCAAACCATGTCAGTGCAAAGCTTCAATTTTGTGCTTTCTTTCTTCAGGAGACGGCTGAGAAGACCAAGAAGATGAGCACCAAGGAGATGTAAGGGGCCTCCATATCGGAGGAGCCCAGGAGGATGGGCCCAACCTGCTGCCCTGTCCTCCAGTTCTGATCTCAATATGCACAAGTGTCTGCTACAGTTGCCCAGTCACAGATATTTACATTGTATAGCGATGGGTTATTTGTTTTGTAATACACAGAGAATGGGGCCAGGAAAGGGGAGCAGAGCCCACCAGGTCAGGGAGCTTCGTTGCTGGGGCCTTGGAAGGCTGGGGCGAAGCTACAGCAGTCCCTGGGACACTTCCACAGTGGTTTCTCACAGGAGCTAATGGGGATTTCTTGTTCCCCTAGATCTGGGGAAAGGATGGAGGTCAGTGCTGGATAGAAGAGGGGGGTCTTCAATTCACAGTTGTCAGCACCAGCACAGGCCTGGCAGTTTTTTGGCTGAGCATATGTGCTGCAGGGCATAATTAGCAAAGGGCATTGCCCCGCTTACCCTCCACTTTGATTTGAGCTCCTCAAAGCTGGTCAGCCTCATGTGACACCTGGAAGTCATGGTGCCATGCTGCTGGCAGGAGTCCAGCACATTCCTCCTTACTTTCCACCAGACTGTCCCCAGCAGCTCCTCCAGTACATTGTGGGCTACAACACAACACAGTTCCTTTTGACCTCATCTCACTCTTGACTCTCCTTGCCCCCTCCTTAAAGGTGCTATCGTATTTTTTCTTATCACATTCACATGCTGACTCCCCTTTTTGTTTTGTTTTTTATTACTTTATTTCCTATGGTAGTGATTCAGCATTTGTATGTTTCGTAGTTCTAGATCTTTCACGAAAACCCAGCCTGTGGGTTTTTGTTAGTGACAGTGCTGTAATGCCCCGTGCACAATTTGTATCACACTGCACTCAAGTCACCACAAGCAAGCAACTTGTGAGCCCTACGCTACAGGGTATTTCTCACTTGGGCATTGCAGCGTCCCTCAATGAGCAAAGAGGCAGGGCTGGATGTAATTTCTGCTAGACACAGGTTGACACTGCAGCTTTCTTTGGCTTTTGCTCCCCTGGCTAGCACTGACCGCATGCCCAGAGTCTTAAAGTGCCCAGAGGGACCTAGGGTAGTCTAGAGACAGAGGGACGAGGCATGCCATCAGTAGGTTAACTGCATAGAAAACTGTTCAATTGAAGTTTGAGCTGTTAGCCATCATCTTGGGTTTTCCATCTCCCTCTGGGATAAGGCAGAAGCGTTCATCTTTAATTCCAGTGTGTGTTCAGGGTCAGGGCTAGAACCCTTCCTACTGACACAGTTTTCAGTGTCTCTGATCAGACCATTTTTTACTACCTTTGGCGGATCATTTTCAAGTATCTTGTTTCTCAGAGCATTGGTCCTAGTTAAAAATGAACAGCTGTTTTGTTGACAGTCACCTCTCTAGCCTCACAACCAGCTGATTTTCTCCTGCAGTTGTCTAGTGTACTTCATATACTTACACACGTAAGCATCCTCTGTCCACATTCCCTTCATGTCCCTGCTGTGCATCCCAAGCAGTGGCACATCCCTGAATCAAGAGGACTGCCTGTGACTTCTATCTTCCTGTTTCTGAACAACTTCAGCAATTGTTGCCAGGTGTCTTGCAGTCCATAGTGCTTACTGAAGCGAAACTCAGCCTGCATCAGCAGAAGCACGTTCTGCTTGAGAGGAGATCAGCAGGGCTTGCATCTCCACCTTTCTTTGCTGGCACAGTGTTTTCCTTGAAGAAGAAGACTGAGTTGGTGTCTTGCAAACGTAGGAAAAGAAGAGAGCTTGATCCCTCCTGTGGTCTCTCCTGAGAACCATGATTATTCAAAGTTGTCTGGTCTTTGAGCTGTGTCCTTGATGTTAATCCAGAGGATTTCCATTGACTGATGCAGTGCCACATCTGCTGTGGGAATCATAACTTACTGTGCCACGTTTGGATGTTTTGACACAGTAAGTGCAGAATGGGGCTGGTTCTTGCAGGGGTTCTTCTCTCATGAAGATCCAGATTTGAGAAGCTAGGACCTGTGATTTGAGTGAATGAGTCCTTAGGAGCTGCAAATAATGCAGGACTACACTGCGAGTCACTGTGTTCTGGTGGCCCTGAAGGAGATGTTTGGTGGAACAGGAGTACTCATTAGACATCTCCTAGCTCCTCCCTTAGAGAGGGACAAAGCAGCATCATGTGCTGGTTCTGGAGTCACAGGAACATAGTTAATAAATGTTTTGCTTTATTCTGCCCCAATTCATGCCTCCCAGCTCACTACCTTGCAGCTTGGATCATTGAAGTGCCTTAGAAAAAAACACAACAGCTTGCCTTAAAGGCTTTCCCTGGATGGGAAGAACATCTCATTGTCCAGGCAGGAAGATCTCCAACTGGGAGAAGCAAAGCATGGTGCAGGAGACATCTATGCAGAAAGGCTTCTGTAGGCTTAATTTTCCAGTCCCTTTCCTGCTTCCTGCAGATGTTGCAGTCTGTGAGGATGCCTGCTGGGGTAGGCTGGGGAGTTGTATGCTAGCAGTCAAGATTCACAGAGCTTGCACTTGGACTGAGGCCAGGGGTTGGCTGCTCCTTCAGGCAAGGCAAGCTAAGCTCTCTTAACAAGCCATGTAACATAGCCTAGGACAGTGTGGTGTCGGGGTGCAGTGAATGTGCCCCTATGGAAAGAAGTGCTACCAGGGTAGCTTTTCCCTCCTTGTACCCCCAGAGGGAATATGTGACTGTGGAGAATGATGGTGGTTGGAAAGGCTAACTGGTAACCACATGAGACACCTGCCTTGGATATCCTTGGAGATTCTCATCTGGCCTACTCACAACAGGTAGGGGGGTCAGCTGTCATCTGCAGGGTGACTTGGCTGTTGAGGAAGGCAGTGCTGAGTTCCAGGTGTTGCCCTCTGGGACAATTGCTGTAGAGACTGCAAGTGGCAGGGAAGGCACTATTTTAAAAAAACAAATTTAAGCAACAAACAAACAAGTCCTACTCTTCCCTCTATATTCCCTCCTGTATGTGTGTGACGTTTATCAGTATTCTGTAGGTTTCCTTAGTGCACTTATTTTACTTGATTTTGTAATATTTTGAAGCAGGGGCGGGGGGTTGGATATTACTGCCAAATAAAATTTAAAAAAGAACACTTGTTTGATTTTTTACCTCAATTCCTCATTTTCATCTCCCAAAACCAACCAAACAAACAAAAAACAGCTGCATTTCGCACATCCTGTGGTGGCATTTGTACACAGATCTCCATGCATTTGACAAATGTAAGATACAAACCCTCTGTGGTTTCCAGCTGGTGAAACTGTAAAGAGAAGTGGAAAGCCGCAACCACAAGCTAAGCCAGTGGCAGAGGCACTGCCTGCAGCCACAACTACCTCCCAGCCGTGCACTTTGAGCAATGGGATTTATAATCAACTCAGAATTCTTTTTGCTCCCCTAGCAGCTGTCCATCTGTTACGTGTTCAAGTTCTTTACTATGAGAGTGGTGAGGTGCTGGAACAGGCTCCCAGAGAGGTTGTGGATGCCCCATCCCTGGAGGTGTTCAAGGCCAGGTTGGATGGGGCCCTGGGCAGCCTGGTCTGGTATTAAATGGGGAGGTTGGTGGCCCTGCCTGTGGCAGGGGGGTTGGAGATTCATGATCCTTGAGGTCCCTTCCAACCTGGGCCATTCTGTCATTCTGTGATTCTCTGTTTGTACCGCACAGTGCACAGTGTCAGATCAGGGTTCTGCCCTCTGTGGACTTGATTTCTCCTGCTTCATGCAGGCAGGTATATAAGGGAGTGTTCCAGAGGAAAAGACTGGTGTTACAGCAGATCACAAGGTGAAGGTGAGTTAGGGTCATGCTGATGAGAGAGAGCAAAACGTACCTGGAAGCATGCAGGGATACAGGCCATAAAGCTTGGTGCAGTCACTCTGTCCATGAGGCATTGGAGAGGTCTCAGAACCTTCTGATTTGGGCAGTGCATTTCACAAAACAGACGGACCAAGTGGAAAACTCAGAAGTAATAATAATGAGTAAAAGTATTGTAAACTTGTCTTACAAGGACGGATCAGAAGCCTTGGGCTAGTTAAGAAGCATTGAACTAGTCAAGAAGAAAAGCTCGCAGTGTTTGTCTTCGGTTAGGTTCTGCTCTTTTCACACTGTACCAAATAATGCTCACAGGACATCCTTATTCTATGAGCTGCTCTGCACGCTGTCTTAGTGCTGATATTCACTGGGCATTCAGTGCTCAGCTGTTAGATAGGTCTATTTTCTGACTTTAATCTCTGCTTCTAGAACTCCCAGGATTTTAAGGTGGACGAGAAGGAAGTGTCTGCTACAAATCTGGCTGGATTCTACTATAAATACTTTGCCATGTGCAACACGCATGCTTAGCAAGGCTAAGTGATTTTGGCTGTGGAGGGGATGTAGAACAAGAAGCCTGTTGCCCACCTCTAGCAGAAGCCTGGCAAGCTCTGAGCTGCTGTTTTAGGCAGTAAACCACATATGAGTATTGGTGAGTAACTGTACTGCGTGGCTATGTGCACTTCATCACATTGCAGTTGAGCTTCAAACAAACTGAAAATGGGAATCTCATGTTGCTCGTGCATGTAATATGTGGTACCAGCCGGCTCAGTTCGGTATCACTCTGTAACCTGGCATTTCTACAGACGGAAGCCTCGTGGGTTAAGACCTGCTAACGTCCTAGGAGTAAAGCTGCGCTATAAGGCGCAGGCGAGGACATCCCTGAAGATACAAAAACACCATGCGGACGCGGTTCCTAGACGAGGCGCTCCGTGCCTGGCCGGCCGGGGGCACGCTGCAAGGATGCCTGGGCTGTAACGAAGGGCTTGTAACGCCGTCCCTCGGCGCTAACGGCATCCCACCCCGCACGCCTCTCCTCAGGCGCTCCTCCCTCGCATGCTCGCTCCGGGCCGGCGGCAGGGTCTCCGCCTCCCCTGCGGCGGCCGGCGGAAGCCCCGAAACATGAATACGAATGCTCTGGCCCCTTCGGCCTCGGTCGCCACTCCCCCCTCAGCGGGCGGCGGGCCCGGGATCGAGCACGGCCTTAGAGAGTGGCGGTGCTATTCAGGTTCCTGGGCGGACGGAGCGGAGGGGCGCTCGGGGACGGCGAGCGGGATGGCGGCGGCGGGCGGTGCGGCCGCGGAGCCGCAGCTGGAGCCGCCTCGGCGGGGCCCGGCGGAGGGCGAGGAGGCGGCGGCGGCTGAGCTGGCTGCCGAGCTGGCGGCGCGGCGCAGCGCGGAGGCGCGACGGCTGGTGCTGTCGCCGCGGCGGCTGTGGGGCCCGCTGCCCGCCGGGCTGTCGCAGTGGTTCCCGGCGCTGGAGGTGCTGGACGTGAGCGGGACGGGGCTGGCGGAGCTGGGCGAGGAGCTGCTGGCCCTACCGCGCCTGCACACGTTGCTGGCCAAGAACAACCGGCTGGGCGGGCCCGGCTCGCTGCCCAAGGCGCTGGGGCAGGCCCCGCTGAGCCGCTCCCTGCGCGTCCTCAACCTCAGCGGCAACCGCTTCGCCGAGCTGCCGCCCGCCCTGCTGGGCCTCCGGGGGTTGCAGAGCCTCAGCCTCGGCGGCAACCGCCTGCACGGCATCCCGCCCGACATCCAGGAGCTCCGCAGGTATGCGGCCGCGGCCCCGGAGCGGCGCGGGCGGTGGGCTCGGCTGTCCTCGGGCACCTCTGCGCCTCGTGTCGCCGTGCTGTGCCGAGCTGTGCCGTGCTCTGCCGTGCTTTCGCTGTTCCGCAGCCCGTCGAAGCCCCGGCCTTCGGTGCGGGCCACACTGATGGCAGTGTGGTTGGTATGAGCTCCGTGTTTTGGTTTTAATACCTCCGGGGGAGAGAGAAGCCGAGCCTCAGGTCTGGTGTAGCTCATGGCTGATGGGCAGCGCGGGAGGATGAAGATCTGATTGTGGCTTATGCAAATGCCAGGGCCTCTTTGCTGATGCAGCAGCAGTCTCATTAGGGTGCTTACTTGTGTTTTGGTATTATTTCTCTCCACCCATCTAATTTGTATGGATCTGATGGGTCTGAAGCGTAGAGCCCTGGGCTGCGCCTCGGGGTCATGGCACATCTGGTGCCGGGGCCTGATCAGACTGCTGCAGGCCAGTGACGCAGAGATTGAGGGCTGAATCATGGTAACCGAGAACATTTTTAGGGTGGGAAGAGATCTTATGTAGCGTCCATGTGGTATTTATTGGCTGCCTGTGTTGACCTGGGACGGGTGCCTCTGAGGCCTGCCACAAGCTGCGGGCAGTGTTCTGACTCGTCGGTGTCATGCGGGCACCTCAGTGAGTTCTGCTGGTCTTCAGGGCCTCAGACCAACCCTGTGCTTTTTGAGACTGACCTCTCCTCACCCTGGCCCTTTGCTGAGCCTTGCTGGAAGCAGCCTCTCTCTGACGCAAGTTCCAGCAACCTTGACCCTACAAGACTGGGTTCATCCTGGTGGGCTCAGCAGAGCGGAAGCTTGAGTGCATGGGGTGCTACATCCCACAGTTGTAGCTGAGCATGGTAGAGCTACTGGAACGCTGGAGGGAAATGGTTTTGTCCACTGCAACATAATGCAGTTTGGTATGGCACAACATGCTCTTGTTGAGGAGCAGTGCTAAGCTGGGATTGAGAGGTGCTTTGATGCATTTTGAGTTGGACTACATCCTGGGTTGGGGTTGGCGCATCGAGGGGGAGTCTCAGCTTTTTAGCTCTTCAGGAGCCATTGCTTCAGGGGCAACAGAGAACATGAGCACAGCGGCACCACCTGCGTAGGAAAGGAGGCCGATGTCAGAGATGACCTGTGTTGCCTCCAATAGCATCCATGGTAACTGACTGGGTTGTGCTTGGAATCCGGTTGTGGCTACCTCTGAGGCAGAGGCTTCTGCTGCCCCTTGCATGCTCTCAACTGTGGATATGGTTCTCTGTCTCATTTTATTTTTCTTCTAACAAAACAAGCCTCCAGCCCGGTTTTTGTCACGCAGCTGACCCCAGGAAAGCACCTGGCTGCGTCACACACACAGCATGTGGTGCCCCAGCGGACTGTGCTCTGTGCAACATTGCTGTCAAGCTACCGCTACTTTCTTCCTCTAGCCTGCCCTGAAGCAGGATTCCTGTTTGTCCTGTCCTGTGGATTTTCTTTCACTGGTCATGCATGAGCCCCAGACCGACAATTCTGAGAGGGCAAATGCGGACAAAGCTATTGAGCTGTGGGTTTATCGTTGCAAAGTGATGCGTCAGGTAGAAAAACTAAACTAGACCCAGCTTGTGTCTGCCTCCTGTGTAATCGCCGTTAACTTGTTGAACTTCTGCTAATGTGTCACTGTAATAAAATTGAACTTTAGCTCAAGATAGTAAACCCCTGCTCCTCCAGGATTGTCAGCTTCTTCGCCATCAGCAACCCTTCTGCATTTGAGACTGCTTGAATAACAAAAAGGAGGAGCACACTTACTTGCCAGAGCTGGAAAAAGCAGTACTTCATAACTTAATATTCCTCTGCAGGGGATCTTGAATGGGATCACTGGAGCCAGGTAGCTGGTGACCTAACGCCCTTATCAAAAAGGGAATAGAGAGAGAAGCTGCTGTCAGACTCACCTGCCAATGAGAGAGGTGTCGGTGAAGGGAGCATGCCTGGCATTGAAGTAGGTAAAGCAAACCTGAGGAGGAGCAGAGCAGGACTGGCTGCTGTGGGATGGAGGAATCTGCTAGTTTCTGAATTCCAGCAGGGGCCTGGCATAGGAACTAATCACACAGCTCAAGCTACAAGATGTCCATCTCACTGCTGCTGGCAAACTAAGGCATTGACTCTTCTTCCATGTCCCACTTCCCATAAAATATTTTTTTTCCTCATGTCTCATTGATCTCCATGACCACAGAGAAAAGCAGGTAGCACTTTAACTGACATGTTCCTTCTGTTGGTACTGCAGTTCCCAGGGTTAGCAGTTCTCACCTGCTCCAGCCTCTGATTATAGAGCTGAGCTGAATTGCAGAGATCTAAAAATACTTCTCATTTCAAGAGAACGTCCGGGCTTTGATGGTGTCAGGTCGTCTTAGCATGTTCCCTGGGACTTGGTGAGGTAATGAACTGTGATGGATGAGAACCACAGCCAGTCCTGCTGTCTTACTGCTTCCAGCCTCAGCCATCTGCCCTGTCCTTGTCCCTTGGGTGCTGCACAAGATCCTGCGTTGAAAGTGGGCAGTTTTCAGCTGATCGTGTTACCTCCTAGGCTGTTTCAGAAGGAGTGTCTGCTGATGTCCTTGTGTTTGAGGGTTCTAGAATGGGTGACCATGATTGCTGTAGTGATGGCAGCAGGGTGGTGCTGGTCATAGCAAGCCGACACCAAGGATAAAGCATTTGCTTCTTGTTTTCTGTCAGAGATGTTTAGAAAATGCAGTGCTGCTCTTTCCTACAGATTCCATGATCTCTAGTCTGTGGTGATCTGGAACAGCTTTTTAAATTTTTGAGAAATAAATGTGAGCCCTACTGAGGGATTTTTCAATGATATTGTGGCTGAGCCAGCTCCTCCTGCTGCCCCCAGATTCTGTCAGCAAGCAGTGTGGGTACAGTGCAAGACTGCATTGTACAAGGATTGCAGCATTGGTTGTTGCTGTGAATTTAGGGTAGAAAGTGCACTAGCTGGTGAGAGCAACCCTTTTTGCATTGTTTTTGTGTTTGTTGCCCCAAAAAAGGTGAGTTTAATGTCAGTGGTTCTAAGCATCATCTCTTCTGCAGCTCTCCCTCCAGCATGGACCTTGCTGTGTTTGCAGTGTGAGATGGTCACATGTTCTGTCTCTGGCTTGGCTTGTAGCCCCAGCAGCTCCTCCGTGTGATGAGCATCACAGACATCTCACTGCTGCTGGTCCAGCTAGGGACACACGATGAACTGTCATGTAATATGGCTGGTGAGTTAGAAGTGCCATCATCTGCTTCTGCTGGGTTTGGATGAAATGTCTTTGGTGAGGCAGGCTGTCAAAGTGCAGCTCTGCTGCACTGTGGGTTTTGGTTTACTGATGCACGTTGTCCTCATGGCTGTGTGCTTTGGGGGGCGTGTTGCGCTTTAAAGGGAAGAATCCTTAGGAACTCAGTGAAATGCCTTTGCTCCCCTGAATCTCCTGATGTGAGTTTCAAATTCAGCGTTCCTCTTTCAGTTAATATCCGTGTGCATTGGAGCACCAGGAGCAAGCAGAAGAGCACAGAAAAGCAGCAGGCTCTTTCCAGGCATCTGCCATATGTGTTCCTTTCCTTCTTGCTTAGAAACATGTAGCAAAGCCCAGTTATACAAAGACTGGGATCAAAGGCCTCGAGCTCATCACTGGATTCATCCAAGGTCTGTGTCAAGGCTTAGATGCAATGAAAACCAGAGTATTTGCTTTTATTCATGGCGAATATTAATCATGTCAGACAAGCATACACTTAAGAGTGGTTCTTACAGTGTGGGAAACACAGCAAATGAAGCTTTGATAAAGATACGGCGTTAGGAAATCTGCTTGCTGCCTCCCTTTTTCTTCCCCTCTTCAAACGTTTTGCAAATAGTTTTTAGACAACTGTTTGATCTTGAATTTGCATGTCAGCAAAGGCAGTGCTCTTCTCCCAGGAATTAACAAATCCGTAGAACAGGGTGAACAGGAGTGTACTGTGGGTTGCTTTTAAAATCCTCCCTTGCATGAGCCTCCAGCTGCTGTGGAAATTCCTTGCTAAAAAAATTTATCCTAAACAGACCTGGAGCTATTTCAGGGTCACCGTTTCTTTTTAGATTACCTATTTAGATGCATCTGTTTGATGTCGGCTGTTAAATGTTACCCAGAGAAGCATCTATGGGGAAACTGGATGGGTTGAAATTTTGTCCATCTTCTGCACCAGAAAACGTTTTCCCCTTGAAGTGTGATGTGGAAGTGTTCTGGGAATTGACAGGGCATTTAAAAATAGCTCTTGTGCTTTGAGTGGGCTTTTCGTAGTTACCAAGTGTTTGGGTTTGTTTTGTGGTACAGGACAACCTGGAAACATCAAGACATATTCCAGCAGGCACGTGCAGTCTCTTGGCATCTTGTATGTATGCTTTGTTGCCACCACCTGATCCGCTTCATGGCTGTGAGCTTTGCCCCACTCCCTTCCTATATGTAAGAGCACTTACATACATCTGGCTTTTCTAAGTTCCTAGACTGGCTTTTGGAAATAGAGGAAAAAATTGATCTCTCCCTCTGTGTGTGCGTTGATGCAAGAGACCTTAGCTGGCCGGCCCTGTGATTGTGCAGGTTAATGCTCCTCAGAAAATCTGGGTCTGGTCTGGTTGTGAAAGGTTATGAACCAGGTTTGAGAGGTTACTTAGCGCAGCCACCAAGCTATGGTCCTCCTATGGAAAGCTGTGACAAACACGTGTTGCTTTATTGCAGGCTGTTCCACAAGCTGCTGGTTGTGGCACGGTTAGGGGTTTGCTACCCGGGTGCTCTGCAGCCAGACAAGCTCCCTGACCTCGTCTCCTTGCTCCAAAAGGGACAGCTCTTATTGTGGCCAGCCACTGTGTCACTGCACTGCTCAGCCTGGTCAGGCATGCCTCCTCGAGCAGGGCTGCTGGAGAGCCAGCATTGCCGTAGCCTCCAGGTTGGGGCTTAGTGCAATGTGGAGTGAGAACAGGAGTAGGTGAGCAGCAACCCGTGACCTGTGGTGTGGTCAGCCTAATTCTAATTACAAAACGCTTGTGTCTCTTTGAAATCCTGGTCTGGGTCGTGGTGAGCTTTGCTCAAACAGTTCTTTTGACTTGATTTGGCTTCAGAAATGGCTGTTAGGAATTCCTCGGTCTTACTCAGCCAAGATGAGAGACTGAATCCTTCCTAGTGAGGAAAAAGTAATCTCAGAACTGACCTACTTCATGCCTTAAATGTATGGGATAAATTCCAAATTGTAAGCACAAGACTAGTCCCAGTTACTAATCTGCAGACCTCTAAAAAGTGACCCAGAAGGTAGGTAAAAGGAGAACAATTTTTCAGAAGCCCTCTGCTGCCAGTGAAAGACTATTTGGTGAATTCTTAGCAACACTTTGTAGCCTGGTGCTGGGGCTTTGTATCTTAGCTAGTCACAGTGCCCTCATTACGCAGCCCTTAAAAAGAATGGACTTGAAAGCTCTAAGTCTGTTGGCAGTGTTTTGCACGCTAAGTACGTGCAGTAAGCTGATCTTGAAATGTGTTTTATGGCTTGAAAGGGATTTTGAAAACGTTTACTGCATATTTTGCTTCCCTTTTTCCCTTCCCCAGTAGAATGAGTTTGTAGTGGTTGTGTCTTCAAGCACAGAGGACAAAGAGTTAATTATTCACTTTTCCTAGGACATAGAGACCTGTACACATCTAAAGCTTATTTAAACATTGAAATCCACATTACTGAAATTCCCTTGCCCAACACTTTTCAACATGAGCTCCAGCAATGGCACAGAGTTAAAATATGCAAAGGAACTGTACTGTCAGCAGTTAATGCCTAATGAGGCCCAAGCAGCCTAAGTCCACCTTGGGAAACAATGGAGGCTGGAGGAATTTTGGTTGAAATTCCTTTGTTAGGGGATCAAAATTTAATTAAACATGTTCTCCCCTTGTACTATCTGCACAACAGCCTCCCTCCTGCCCCCCCTCCACCCCCACCTACAGGTTGTCCACGTTGAAGAGAGGCTATTCTTGAATGGTGTCTGGTTTTGCTCTGCGTGTTCCCTTGCATGTTGAGCATGGCCTCCACAAATGCTGTCCCACTTGATCTCTTAGGTGAAGCAAGATTCATTCCTTTGTTTCAGATGGTCAGGTTCAGTTTAAGGCTTAGAAGTGGCTTTGTTTTGTAGCTGCTTTGTCATAGCTGAGCGTGTACCACAATTTGTGGTGGGGTCCCTTCCCAGCCAGAAAAGCTGAGTCTTCCTCTGTTTCTCTTGCACATGGTTGAGAACGGGTGAGGAAGACTCTCTGACTCCATTCCATGGGGCCTTGCAGAGATTGTATGGAAGAGAAGTCAATGATTAGTTGCTGTCTAACATCTTCTGTCCAGAAAGGGTGGAAGCGCATGGTGAATAATGGACACTCCAGTTGGTTGGAGGATTCTGCTCAGTCCTGTCTCCCATCTGCTGAGTTTTGGCAGGGAGGTGTTTTTATTATTTAGACTCAAGCTGCAGCTAGTACAGCTGGTGTCCCTAGTAGCTTTGGGCTCCGTGACATGGCTGTACTGAAATCAGTCTGTTTGACATGTGTGTGTGCTTGCGTGACTGTAGTGTACCTTGTGCTCTTGCAGCTGGAGTGCTGTGGGTAAGTGAGTTGTATCAGAGTGGGATGGGATGCGTCTGACTTCTGAAAGGCTGCAGTTAGACACCGAGGAGTCAGATGGCATCGCAGTGTGACCAGCCCTCATGCAGGGCCAGTACCAGTGGACTTTTTCAGGGGGAGCCACTTTGCTTTACTCCTGTTGAAACTGAGAACTCATGCTGGCAGCAGCAGGAGCTGTGTCAGTGGTGCAGACTGAGTGTAGGTTGCTCCTCCTTGGAAGGGCGAGCAGGAGCTTTGCGTGTAGAGCTGATGTCTTGTGCCTGTCTGCAGATGTAACGGTTGGTGTGGGTGTCTGGACTTAAAGCTCAACCTTATCTGTTGCAAAACAGCAGCTCTATTGTAATTGTGATGTGTAACAGTTTCTTCTTTCCCCTCAGCAAATTATTTCACACTTAGTCAGCTGTAAGTTCTCTTTAAGAAATGCGTGAGATGGGAAGACCTGCTGTTAAATGAGGCTGGAAATGACCTTAATGAAATAATGCAGTGCTTTCTCTTTTTCAGTTTGGAGTTTCTGTACCTTGGAGGGAATTTCATTACTTCAATTCCACCTGAGTTAGCAAACCTGCCTTCTCTGAGCTCTCTAGTGCTATGTGACAACAAGATTCAGAGCATTCCACCTCAGCTGGCACAGTGAGTATTTACTGTCATCAGCCAACAGCTGCAATTAACCCTTTGAACTCCTCCTTCTGCTTTTGTGGGTAAAAGCAAGTGGGAGGACCTATTTGTCCTTCAGTGTCAACGTGGAGATCCTTAGTGCTGCAGGCAGACTGCAAAGATACAATGTGGAAATCTCAATCAAAGTGTTGTGGGAAAGAAATCACCAACTGTACACTGCTAAGTGAACCTATAGATTTGTGCAGGGAACTCTGAGGAGTACCTGGGCAACTGAGAATAAATAGCTGCCATGCTGCTGTGTTCTTAGCGATGAATGCTTGATTTGTTTTGTTTTAGCCAAAGCCTTCCTTTGTTTGCCTTTGTTCTGTACCATCCCTTGTGTTCCCTTGGCATTTCTTATTCTGTGATCTGAGAAAGTTTTAGCATTCATTAAATCCTACAACACAATCCTAGAGAATGAGATAGTGCTTTATTAAGTCTTGCATAATGGGGAGAAGAGGACGCTTCAAATGCTGTATGGATAGTCTAAGATGGGAGGTGAAAAATTCAGTGTGTGGTTGTAACCCCAGAAGCAGATGGATGGCAGCATGGAGTTTTCTCAATTGGAATTTGATGGCTTATTGGGATTATTCTTGATGTACAATGCTTAATGACTCCAGGTGTCTTGTAACTTGTACTAACTTGAGGTATGCCTGGACATTGTGCTGAAACATGCCTTCTGAAAGCCAGGGTACTCTTGTCACCCAAGCAGACACTAGCCTGGCCTGACCTTGCTAAGCTTTTAAGATCTGGTGTATCACAGCACAGGATGATGCAGCTGCAAGCAATGAAAACGTGGGGCTTCACAGAACTGGCTGCCTACCAGCATTCATCTTTAATGCATGAGGGAGAGCAGGTGACTTATTCAAAATATTGCACGGAACCATTTTTGGTGCATGCACTGGGTACAAGGAAAAATTATCTCCTGCTGAAAGCAGCCAGTCTCTATACTTCTACTTTTTTAGCGGATGAGGGGGACTGTGGGCTGTGTACTGAGAGGCACACAGCATATGGAAGACTTTCTTCAGCAGGCATTCAAGAGCTGAGCCAAGCTTTCTAGAGCATTGTGAGTGCTGGAGTAGCAGCATCACCTTTAGCATGAATTTATGCTTTAGAAAGAAGAAAATCCAAAGGGAAGAAACTGTCAGGAGAAAGGACAGAAATCAGATCTGTATGTAATGCAGGTGTGGAATGACTTTTCTTGCACATCCTGACTGCGTTTCCATCTCCGTCCTTAGGCTGCATTCCCTGCGTTCCCTCAGCCTGCACAATAACCTGCTGACTTACCTCCCTCGGGAGATTCTTAACCTGGTTCACCTGGAGGAGCTGAGTTTGCGAGGGAACCCGCTGGTGGTTCGCTTCGTCCGCGACCTGACCTACAACCCCCCAAGCCTTCAGGAATTGGCAGGACGCACAATTAAAACTCGCAATGTTCCCTACGCTCCCAGTGATCTCCCGGAGAATCTTGTCCGCTATCTGAGCTTGGCCAGCAACTGTCCCAACCCTAAATGTGGGGGTAAGTTTACCTTCGCTGCTCTGTTGCTTGCTTTTACCTGATGGGTTTTCTTTCCCCTTGACTTGCCACGTCTCTCATAGCTCAGCCAGTCTAGGTATGCTGTCGCATCAAATTCATTGGCTCTAGCTCTCCTGAAACATGTCTTGAGGGATCCTGATTCACTCACTCTTCTTAGGAATGGCGTTTAAAGTTCTAGCACTGGTTTACTACAATTACATGGAAATGTCAGACAGTGTTTCCGTTGGAGCATCGACAGCTCATCGCAGCACTCCACTGTGCTTTTATGTTCTGAATTTTCTGACCCTTCTGCTCTAAAATAACTCAGTCTGAGTAACTGACAGGAGAACTTTGGCAAACTTCTAAAATTGGGCTGCTGAACAGCAAGCTTCCTTTCCAGGCGGAAAAAGAGGGGAGCTGTAGTGCTTGGTGGTTAACAAGAGCATCTTTTTAGCTCTTGCTTGGATAGTAGTACCTGTATGAAGAGGACTTGTTGATAAGCCCGAAATCCTTGGGCTTAATTTGGCTTAATGCCTAAGCTTTATTCACAGTAAATGATCTGTGCATTTAGCCTTGAGAAGATTAAGGAAAATCATTAATACACACCTTGCAGTCATTGTGCAGTTTGTTATCTTATCTCCATGTGGGACAATATCAAAACAGGTTCAGTAAGAAAAGATGAAGGGCTGCAACTTGTGTGTTGGAAGAGAAATAAATATTTCCTTTTTTAGAGCTTTGAACGGGCCTAGAATAACAGTGGATTGGTTTTCCTCTTTTCTTGCTTTTCCTCATGAATTAGCATAGCACTGCAGTGTTGCTGTGACACTGCAGGAGAAAAGATTGCTCCATACCAGCCAGGACTTGAAAGACTGCTGGAAACTTCTGAAAATGTCAGTGTCTAAAATCACTCTCTGTGACAGGAAGAGAAGGTAATTGTGCATTACAGCAATGCTGTTGCCATGGCAAACAGCATCCAAACTCAGCGTGGTGACTTCACTCAGGCAGAATAGAAGTGGAGCCATGAAAGAGAGAGGGTCTATTTGTGGACACATTTTTGCTAGCTGGTAGAAGTGGCTTCACAGATTTGTAAACAGAGTGGGTGAATTAATTCAGCGTTTAAGGAGAAGCTTGCAAATTCCCAGCCTGAGGTTTTTACCAAGGAGAAATGCACCAAGGAGAGAAGTTCTATGTTTCCATAGGTCCTCTGGTCCCTTCTTTCTCCAGTATCCCCTCCACTTCCACATCGAGTGCCGTGTTAAATCCTAACTTAAGCCATTTGGACTACGTGCAACAACCTCACGGAGCGCATGAATTACTCCTCACGCAGTCTCACATGTTGTTACTGTGCCCTCTGCCTTTACAGGTGTCTACTTTGACAGCTGTGTCAGACAAATCAAGTTTGTTGACTTCTGTGGGAAGTACCGCATCCCGCTGATGCACTACCTGTGCTCCCCGGAATGCTCCTCGCCCTGCAGCTCTGCCTCCCAGAGCTCCACTTCCCAGAGTGAGTCTGACTCCGAGGACGAAGCCAGCGTTGCTGCACGCAGGATGCAGAAAGTCCTTCTGGGATAACAGAGAACAAAACAAGAAGACAGGAAGGAAAAGTGTTTGAAAAGTAATAATGGAACAGCAAAGCACGAGCCCTTGGCCAGAGGGGCTCACAAGAAACTTTCCTCGAGTCCTTGTAGAGGGCAGAGCACCTTAGCAAGCCCTGGCTTGCTTGCTGCAGCGCTACTTAGGAGAACTAACTCAGTGGATACTGCCTGTAGGGTACCTGGGGTTGTTAGAGATGTCTGCTGTCTGGGTGACCCCCTCGTGTGGGCTGGGGAGGGGCTTTGTCCTGACTGGCAGGTCAAGAAGCATTTAATGTGTCACTTCACAGGACTTCAGTCTTCCTGCAGAGCAAAGGAGGCTGGCCAGATCCTTGAATACTGTCGTAAATTGGGAACAGGCTAATGATTCCACGTGGGTATGCGTGCATCCCAGTGTTTTGTATAGCATTTTGATTCCTTTCTGTCTCCTTTGATTTCATTTACGGATCTTGAACCCATTCACCAAATATGAGAGTTGGGTTTTTTTTGTTTTTTTGATATTCTGGAGTAGATTTTCCAAACTGCTCCTTTGCCTGGAGGCACAGGGTTTCTGTGCTGCTGCAGACATTATAGCCATACAACTGAGCCACCTTTTTTTCTCTTTCATTACACCAGGCTGCCCTTAGTGCTTCCTCCTAACAATATTCATTTTTTTTCCTCCTTCTGCCTCTTCCTGTTACACTTGGAGTGCTGCTTTTTTCTGATGCCTTCAGAATATGGATCAGTTGTTCTGTTGAGACTTGATATTATCTCAGACCTGTGGCCGCGTGTGCCTGTGCACGGGACCAGATGTGATGCTCTCTAACATATGTTTGGGTCTCAGCTTGCTGAAGCTAATCTACTTTTATATCTGAATTGCAGGAAAGGTCTTAATTGACGTTTCCTTTCCTTAAGCAACCATGTTCCTGTGCTGCAGCAGCCAGCTCTCCTGTGCTTGCTGCAGGGCTACCATCCATCTTTAAGCTCATCTATTTAAAGCAGAGAGCACCTTAGTGAATTGGAGGTGCTGAGAGACGTGCTGCAAAGAACAGTTTTTGGATTTTTTTTCTTATTCTTAACACAGAGGAAAAGCCAGTAAAAAAAACATAGCACACCTTGTCTGAGCATCTTGCTGGGGGTGGTTTTGAAGCCCCTTCCTTATTTGCATTTGCTCTTGCTGTGGTGGAACTGGCAGTCTGTTGGATTATTCAAGTAACACATTTGCTTATCTTAAGCTATGTTGAAAGGAAATCCACAGAAAAAAAAATCAGAATTTTGAAGTATGACACCTGTCAGTGTTTTGCTTAGTGAGAGCTGCTCCTCTCAGTATTTCCAGCAGACAGTGCTTTTGTTGCAGCCTCAGTATGGCAAATCCAGCTGTGCCTTTGAATGCACGAGCAGAGCAAATATTTCATGTTAAGAAGCAAAATGAACAAGCGTAACTTTACTTAACCCACTTTGGTCCTAAGGGGGTAATTAAAAACCTGTACTTCTTTCTTGCATTTGGAAAACACATGTGCCTGTTAGGATATCTTATGGCAGCTCTGTGCTAATGGTCCTGTTTAATTATGCTTGACACTTTATTAAAGCACTTTGATAATTCTACTCATTGTAATTAGCTTTAGTGATTATTTTTTTTTAAGCTAGAATTTTCCTTTTAATGTTACCTGACAAACAAGGTCTGTGAAACTTTATGCATTCCAGTCTGTCTCAGTGTGCAGGTTTAACTTCTTGCCTTGCACTTCCTCAATGGTACTGATTGCTTCCCTGGTTCCTTTGCAGAGAACTTGAATTTGAAAGAAATTATCTGCTTATTAACTATTGCAACTTAGTCTAAATCGTGCAACCAACAAGTATATAAGGAATTGAATGACACGTGCTCTGTGCCTTTCCCAGTCATTTTCACAAGTGTGTTTTTAAGACAGGTGCACGTACAAAGCAACTGGGTATCACTTTAGGAAATTTCACGAGGTTTGCTTAGAAAGACAAACCCTCCATTTTGAAAAGAGAACAACTGCATGCTGTTGGTGAAATAGGGATTAGTGAGTGGTGGACGTTTTCTTCATCTCTTCTTTCTGATGCTTCTTCGTGTCCTGGTTGAATCTTGTCATACAAATGCTAATGGAGGGTAAACTGATTGCAGAGCCACAATTTGAAGTTTACTGCTGATTTTAACAGTAGGGAGTAACTGCATGATCAGGAATGTGGCTTTTTTGCCAGTTACAGTGAACCACGTAAACTGAGATTCCAAGATCTTTTGAGCTCAGGGCTGTGGAGTACTGCCTGCCTTTCTTCTCTTGAGTAGCAGCTCTCTTGAAATGATGTCTTTTTCATTTGACAAAGTCAGATTTCACAGCCACTTTGCTGCCACGGTTCCTGTTTGCACAGTAATACCTATCTGTGTGACAGACCAAGGTGAGTGGTGGCTGGTTCTCATTTAGCTCCTTCCTCAGGTGCATTTTCTTGCCTAACCAAGCAAGCAGCCCATCTCTACCCCCATTCTAATAATGCTAATAGACTAATCTGTTTTTGTAGCTGCTTTGCTGTAGCCGAGTCAAAAGTTGACAGCTTATGCAGTGGATATCTACATTTTCAACTTGATAAAACGTCTCTTAAAAATATATATGTATTTGTGAATATAGCTAATGATTTTTCTTTGTGCTGCTGGGATTTAAAGTGCAATTCAAGAAGTCAGAATTTAAAACAATCAGGGACTCGTAAGAGATATGACTCGTTAGTTGTTTTCTTTTCCCCGTGGAGGTGGATGTGAGAGCACTAGGGATGCAGGTCGGTACTTGCCGTGCCTAACATACTGAGCCTCCCTGAAATCCACATTTTCAGCAATTTTAGCCCCCAAAGACTGGAAAAGGTACTGGACAATAAAATAGGTAAGATGAAACTTGAATATTTGCTGATGGATGGTAGGTTCCTACCATCCCTTCCTTGGAGGCCCTGGGAAGCAGGCCCTGGTTTTACCAGTGCTCTGTCTTGTAGCTCTTTTTCTTTTTTGCCAAATTTTAATAGTGCATTTCAGTTGCTTCCGATGCGCCTCTGGCTGCAGTCTTCAGTCAGTGTTTTGGTATCATTCCCCTTGTTGCTACAGCAGCCCAGCATGTCTGGCTTTTGAAAATGTTCTTAAACTGAGACACAAGTGTGTGAAGGAAAGTTGCTCATTCCATCTTCCCCACAGGGTCTAGGGCCCTGCCTGCATTGTTCCTCTTGTGTCACCATCTCCTTGCCAAGGGGAGCTGATGCTTCTGAATGCAGGTACTTAGCAGGAACAGTGAGATCACGGGGAAGAGAAGCAAAATATCAACTTGACTGGGAACAATTTCTACAGTTGCCAGTTCTTTTATGTTTGTTATTCTTTAATAAGAGGTGAGACTTGAGGAAGTCAGTAATGAATATTTAAACGTACTCTGAAGTGGCCAGATGCAGTTTTTCATGGGCTTCTGTCCTGGTCATTTTGAGTCTTTGAAATCTTGTGTTGAATTATAATGGGAGTAGGGGGGAGGGAGAGGAAAACCAGCTCCTTTTTGTTTCTTACCCTCGTTGGCAATAATGAATGGAAGGAATTTAATCCAATGAAAGTAATGAAACTTAATCCCTGCACTGTGTCTTTGTTAACCAGTTCAAAGAACTATTTTTAATGCATCTTATTCACGCCGGGCAGATGAATTTCTGCCATCGCCACCCCCAACTGAAGATATTTCAAGTGGACTACTTCAGAATGCACACTAATGCAGCAGTAACTCTATCTTGGAAGCTTCCATTGATTATTTCATTTGCCTGACTGACTAGAGAATTGGTCTTTTACTGACCTGAGCATTAAGGCGAGAAAGGGTTCGCATCTAGCCCTCCTGTTGAATTTTTCTTGTGAGCAGTTGTTTCAGGAAGCCTTAAAGTGCCTTATGTTTTTTTAAAATGTATTTTGCTAAAAATGTCTGAATGTAGAATATCTCTAACATTATTTCATTATGAGCTGTAAGACAAACTGTAAAGACTAAACCAAAAATGTTATTTCTACAGCTGTGTGTGTCCGTTATTTGCCGACATCTCGACTCTCGGTATTACTGTAGCAGAACGCTTGCAGAGCTGTGTACATCACAAATGGGGCTGTACACAGTCTGGGAATGGATTAGGTCTGTTCTGTGCTGTGTAAAACCAACAGTAGGTGAAAATTCCAGAAGGACTGCTGAAACTCTCGGCTATTGGAGCTCGTTTGTAACACATCAGAGAATGTCATAAGCAGGACCTTATTTTGCCTGTGTTCCCAACGTCTAACTCCACTGTATAAAGATAGAGGTAATTAAATGGCAGGATCAACCTAAGCACAAGAGAGGGCAGTGCATGATAGAGTTTTCTAGCAATCTGGAACAACGCTAGTGAAGTTCTTGAATTGTTTTTCCCTCTTCCTAATGCGCTCAGAGACCTGTAAATCATTTTTCAAATGTGATTTTCTGATCGTGTACTGTGTTCCCATTTCTTGTGTAATGCCGTGTTCCCTTCTACATCCTTAATAGTTTTTTGTGTTCTGTTGCCAAAATGTCTCAGATCCTGCTGTGCAATTACCAGATGTCAGTGCAGGAATGTGGTATATTGGAAAACTGGACAATGTAAAACAAGAATTACTTGATATTAACTTAATCAGGAACTACCTCAGACATGGTTCGACTTCAAGTGTAATGAAAACCTGTCAAATGGTGCAGCAGCTCCATTCCAAATAAAACACTGAGGAATCCAGTGACCTTGCCTGTAGTAACCAACCTGGGAATGTCCTTGCCTGTTTTTGTGGCTAATGCAAAGACACAAGACACCCTCTTCTACACCTTTGTAGAAATACCTACTCCAAAGGAGCCTCTGGTGGTCTCCAGTCCACCCTCTCCATTTATGGAGGAAATTGCAAACGCTGGTTCAGGTCATGGTGGGTTTGTCTAAGCTGTGTCAGAAACCTCCAGTGACAAAGAGTCCACTGTCTGCCTGGGCTTTAGTGCTGCAATCTCCTAGTGCAGAAATCTCCAGATGTTCAACATCTTTCTGACCTCCCCTCTTCTGCTCTCAAGGAATGAATCACAGCTCTTAAACTTCCTTACCTTTTAGCACTTATGAAGTAAGAAGTGTAAATGAAGCTTGAGGTACGTAGATGCTTGAAGCAGATGCTCAGAATGTCAGATTGGCATTTTAGTCTCACATAGAACTGCTCGGAGCTAAAAGGGAGCGTTCTGTTGATACTGTGGAAGTGAGTATCATGAAGTGGAGATGTACATTTCCTTGTGTCCCAGAAAACTGGAGCTAGATGCATGCGCCTTTTCCGTTGCACTCACCAATTGAATTTACTGAAAGAAAGGCAGTCCTGGTGCTCCCCACAGCTTGCAGTGAAAAGGACCAGCCTCATCTGCAACCTTGATTCGCAGTCTAGAGATGTGCTGTGTCTGTATCCCTCCCCGATAGCTCTCTGATTTCTCAGATGAGATATGAGTGCTTGTGTTTGTGTAGAAGAGCTTGCTGCTGCAGCAGCTCCCACCAGTGAGTGAAGTGGGAATTTTTTGACATGAAGTTTTAACAGCAGTTGACGTCCTTTCAGGATAGAGAGGAAAGTAATCCACGATACAGACCAAGTCCCACTTCTGACCAGTATTTTGTGGTGGGAGTGAGTGCTACTCCAGTTTTGGTTCAGTGGTTGTTTGCAGGGAACACTGTGTGCAGATCCCTTCACCCTCGTCTTTGTCCTGGCCTGGATGCTGCACTGGTGGCAGCTCAAGGCATGCTGTCAGACTGCCAAAGGTTTAACGTGTGGTCAAAGTGCTGTCCAGATGCCCTGTCTGTAACTCCTCCTTTGGCTCTGTGGAAGCAATAGGGCCTGAAGTCAGCAGTACCAAACAAGCAGGTATACTTATCCCAAATGTTACACTTGGACCAAAGAGCCTCAAAGCCCTGCAAGACAGACTGCCATTTGCACATCTCAGAAGAGCACTACTGCTGCATTTGGCGGCATATGATTTCACCAAGCCTAGCTGCTTGCCAGCTGTTTATGTAAAGGAGTGAAGAACAGGTGTGTTACAAAGCCCCTGCCTGTGCTCTGACACAGCCACTGGGGAGCTGCTAGGCTGGGAGGGAAGCAAACACTTAGTCTGTGTGGGGATGTGGTGGCTCACAAGCTGGAGTCTGACAGGTTGGAGCATCACCCTTTGCACAGTCAGGGGAACAAACAGCTACTGCTGGGAGAAGGAGCTGTAGGGCAGGTGCAGGATTATGTTTTATTTATTCTGGGGAGTCTCTAAAAAAGTGAATTCATAGCATTGTTTTAGTTGGAAAAGACCTTTAAGGGTCATCTAGTCCAACTCTCCTGCAGTGAACAGGGACATCCACAGCCACATCAGGGTGCTCAGAGCAAATTTCATCTGCAGGCCTTTGCAAATGGGTAGGAAAATTCCACCTTATTAATAATGATTTTCCATTATTCGTGGGTGTCCTGGTGTCCATAGTAAAAGTGGCTTTATAACAAGCGTGTGTAATAATGTTGAGAAAACACAAGCTGTGCTTTGTGCTGGATGATGTTATGTGGTTGTTGTCCATGGACTTAATTTGTTTATAAAATGGCATTTACACTGGGGAGGGCTGTCCCACTGCTCTTCAGGAAGAAGAGCTGTGTAAGAAGAAAAGCATTGACCAAGTCTTTGCCAACCAGACCATGGGAGCAGTGTGGAACGGGGTTGGACAACAGACATGAAGGGCCTTCTGCTTCCCTTCATGGCTCTCTGCCTTAAGGACAGCAGGTCTTTTTTGGAGATGGGAGACACCTGGCTTTGGGAACGTCCTTCGTGTCAAGCAAACAGGTCACTGGATCTTCCGTGCCTCTGTCGTGGATCCATTTTTGCTGCCCAGGGCAGCACAGTTTCTCCATGTGGGCTTAGTACCTGAAAGCACCAGCTGAACTCAGTGCTTTGTGTTCTGTTCTGTGCAACACTGTTAGAAAGAACAGACCGGAGGATTTTAAAACACCCACTTGGGTGAACGTAATCAAGCACCCTTTATTGCCTCTATCAGGAACAGCAGTGAAGGGCTGATTCAAAACTGAGCGCAGTGTTTTCATCTTCAAACAAACCCAGCACCGTGCTTTGCAAAGTTATGTTCCCCACTTATTCTCTCCACGTATCTGTGTTAACTGTTAAACTGTGTCTGTTTGTTTGTGTCTCTCTTTAAAGCAGCAGCAGACTTCTGTGGAGAGATGCAATCATGAAAGGCCTTGCAGAAGCCTCACGTGACTGGGCCGGTTGAAACATGTTTTAAACAATTCGGGAAAGTTTGAAACTATTTTTGGTTTTCTCAGCTTGCAACCTCATCTGCCCACTGTACTCTTTCAAAGCCCTGCCCGAAGATAACCCTCGGTGATGGTTCCTAGGGAAGGAGCAGCCCCAACGTTGGCTGTGCCCAGTGCCATGGCCTGCCCCTCTCCGGGAACCCTGCCCACAGACCTGGATGGCTGAGCACGTGGAGGGGAGACGTGTGGCCTTAAGAGCCAAAAGCCTTCCTCAGTCAGCTGCTGCCAACCTGCGTGCTCTGGGCTTGTTACGGCAGGGGGTGTTTACAGCCCTGAGCTCTGAGGGCTCTTCGGCAGTCAGCCACAAGGGCGAGAGCTGCTGTGGAGCGCATCCAGGAGGGCCTTGATAGAGTGCCGTGGGCATTTCACCCTGTGTGAAGTACAGAAGTATGTTTGTGCTCTGATTTATTGCTGTAAACTTAGCCTGTGTTAGAGTGGTTGGCAGAGCCCTGGTGAGGGCTCCTCCTCCTCCCAGCTCCTGGCCTCTCAGTGCCGAGCAGCTGGCTGTGGCGAGTGCCTTCCTCCAGGAAAGAGGGCAGAGGGAGACCATGCTCACCACATGAGGCCAGCCTTCTCCTTGCTCACTTTGTCCTCATTGCACGTAAATGGCCCCACGCAATGCCATTTGCACAGGAGAGGATTAGCAGGGCTTGTCTACCTTCAGCATGGAAAAATGAACTTGGCTTTACCATTACACAGTTGAGTGTTTGCATCCAGAAGTTTATTTCTTGAAGCTGCTGGGGACAAATGTGAAGCCTAATGATGCTTTGCTGGGACAAAATGAGTCATACACATTCTGGTCCAGATGTTACTGAAATGAGCAGCGGTGATGCCTACGGATAAGGCATAACATACTTTATGGTGTGTAAAGGTAACAGGCAGCTCTTTCCCAACGGGTGGGGATATAGCATGTCAGAAATAGGGAAACATGCCTCACAGATGGTTATTTCCCACTGATCGTATTAATGCACTGTCAGATGAGTCCCCCAGTGCATCTGGGATGATGGGGAAATTCACAGGTATCGTGAACCAGCAAATCCGGCTAATGGCTGATTCGTCACCCAGGGAAAACCCTTTCATCTTTCCAGAGACTTCTTTTCAGACGACTGTAATAGCAGTAGTCCTGGTCAAGACAACCACAGGAGTGGACGTGGGTCTGTGGCGGCTTTGTTCAGGCAGCACATTCATTCCTGAAATCCAGAATAATAGCCCGGCATCAAAAAGGCTCAAATGGCACTTGAAAATAAGACTGTTCTGGTCATCTTCAGCTTCTGCTTCAGGTGCCAGGACTGTGTATTTTCCCAAGCCTGTTTCCAGAAGTATGGGGGAACCCTTGGGTTTGACCAATCACTGCAGGAGCTGAGTTGAGTTTTATGAGAAAGTGTTGACACTGGCACTATTGGTTAGAGTGATAAAATCCCACCATTGCTCATCCATTCTCCTTGCACTAATGTGCCTGAACATCGCAAGCCTAAGAGGTTTCCACCTGAGTGTTGGATTTACATGGCAGCCCAACCATTTCAGCATTAGCATTCTCTTCCCCCTTTTCCTTTTACAGAAATGGTGTTTTCAAACCTGAAAGTCACGTTGCTTTCGTCATTCACTTTTTTTTTTTTTTTTTAATTCTTTAGGTTGAAAAAAGCTGTCAAATATCTTCATGATCTTTTATCTAGTAATAATTGTCTTCTCTATGCGGATTTCATGGGTAAACATCTATTCATAAACTTTTTCAAAGGCTCCTTTTCTTAAGAAAAAAAAAAGAAGGGTGTGTTTCTTTTAGTTTTAAAGGAGTCCAGGATGAATGGCTTTCAAAGCTTCAGAGAGACTGCAGAGTTAACAACGTCGGGCTGGTGTGTGTAGCTCTATGAAGTAGGTGATTATAATGCTTTTAAATGACAGCAACCTCTCACACCAAAAGCTGCTGCGGTTGTAAAAAATTTTCCCATCTCAGTTTCTAAAGTTTGGGTAAAGCAATCTGCAGTCACTGCTTCAAGTTTCTTAGAGGCAATGAAGTGGCAAACGTATTTGTGTGAGTGCTTTACATTCTGTACTAGTGATCCTGGGCTTGACTCAGCCTTAATGGACATGGGAAATCTGTCACATGACTTTTAGGTGTATGATATTGACATATTTAGATCAGTGCCCATCGCTGTCACTGTATAGAAGGAGTTGCTAAATTGGGTGTTGTGGGTGTTGTGGGTGTTAACATCCTGCCTGGATGCCGACCTGTGCGACCTGCTGTAGGGAACCTGCTTTGGCAGGGGGGTTGGACTCGATGATCTCTGGAGGTCCCTTCCAACCCCTGCAATTCTGTGATTCTGTGATTCTGTATCTGCAGAAAGATGCTGTGGATCTGCATTTGAAACAGTCGTTTTACTTTCAGAATGTATTTCTACTGCCTTCTATGAAGAGTTAGAGGTAATTGGCTCCTTGCTTGCCTGGATTGATTTACCTTTTTATGTCACACTCATCGCTCCTTCTCCTGTTCCTGCCCCACTTTCTTTCCTACATTCAGCTTCATGCTCCTGGCTTACATCTCGAAGCATGACCCTTACAGCTGGTGGTGCTTCAGCACTCACACCCTGAGGCTCAACCTATTCTTTCTCCATGACACGCTTATCTTCCCCGTTAGGTGAGTCCTCCATCCTGCATCTTGTGCTGATGCCATAAAGGTATGTATTTCCCTGCAGCTCATCCTCTCTGCATTTGCTGTTCTTCAGACACACTAATTTTCTGACTTGACGGATTTCTTTAAGATACTGGCTACCAGGCACATGGCTCCAAGTGTCAGATCCTTCAGAGATACTCATATACTTTTTACCTTTCCACCTGCCTGGTCCCTTCCCTAAAGTCATTTCTTAAATTATTTTTGACCTTTGAATCCACTCAAAGTGTGGACAGTAGTCATTTCCTGACCCTGTTTCTCATAACTCACTTTACCCTCAGCACCCCCTTTCATCTCTCATCGTTCAGTTGCACGTAAGGAATTTTTCTGAGACCCATGGTACCCCTTTTCCCTTTCAATGCTCTGCCAGGGATCCTTCCTGCCAGCACAGCACTCAGCAGCAGCAAGGCGAGCCTCAGGTCCCTGCTACAACAAAGGACAACCTGAGAAGGACTGTAATCAGCAAAGTGCTTCAGATTCGTAGCTAGAGCCAGAAAAAAGAGTGCTTCTGTTGTGCCTTGGATGCGAGTTAGCTCTGCATTAATAGAAAGGGTTTTGTTTTTGTTTTTATTCTCTATTGTTAGAAAGAAAAACATCTTCACAGCACCGAAGTAGTACAAAGTAGCAGCGAAGGACTGAGCTGAGGTCACTGTGTGACTTCATAGGTAGTCACAGACCGCTACAATTGAAGGAAACCATCATTTACCACCTGTTATTTAGCAGACGGGCACAGCTGAAACACAGCACTGCAGGAGACTTTGTTGTTTCCTTATCAAATCCTGCGAGGCTGAGATACCTCCTGAGACCACTAAGTGCTGCCAGGCTTGGGTGTTGCTGGCCACAGCGGGTGAACCCTGAAAGCTTTGGTGGTTCACATTAGCATCAAAGAAGCTGGCCGCTTTCCCTGGGTTCCAGGTCATGCTAAACCTTTAATAACAATAATACACGAGGACTCAGTATTACAGGAAAGAGCAGGCTGGATTATTGGACACACTGGACATGAGCAGTCGCCTACATAAATTAGCTGAACTCCTGGTATCCTGTGTGGGCATGTACTGGGGCCTGTGCAAAGCCCAGCTGGATTCCTCAGGAGCACTGTCCTCGGAGGTCTGTATGGAGCATTGCTATGGCACACCAGCATGGTCCTTCGTGAAGCACTAACAAGCTTTGGAGGAATTCGGTCATTCAATCATTCATTCACCAAAAGAGTCACCACCCACCAGCTCAGGCTGCCCAGGGCCCCTCCAACCTGGCCCTGAATGCCTCCAGGGATGAGGCATCCACAGCTTCTGTGGGCAGCCTTTTCCAAGATTTGCTGTTTCTTTCTCTGCCCTGCCACAGAAACTTGTCAAAACTTCCCAGCTTTGAGAGTCTCCTCCCACTGTTATATTCATTGCAGTTTGCCAGAAGGTTTAAATATTGCTAAAGCGGGGACAATGGGCACTTGAATGCACTCTGAATAAGCTTCATTCCCTCAGGATATCACTCTTAAGAAATGAAATGATCCCAACGAGTTGGAGAGGTTCTTGTCAAAGATGAGGCAACTGTTTGTCTCAGATTCCCAGGACAGAATCTGCATCGTTGTTGCCAGGTGTCTGGTGCCTCCTCATCAAGGCTGATCACAGCCCCTGTGCTCTGACCAAGTTGCTGCAGAGCCGACCTCCTGCTTTCTTACAAACTCTGCCCTGCCACCCTTTGTCCTGATGTGGTCCCCATCCAGCCGTGCTGCTGGCAGGGTGCATGAAGTCTGCAGAACTGCACTGTTTTTTAACACTTTCATGGTTCCGCATAGCAGGTGGAGCGGAATGGGTCAGGAAGAGTTGAACGCACTGCCTGTCCACTGGCAGCTTGTTGACTGTGGGGAAATGGCCAAACGGGGGCTGAATGATGTCTCAGGCCCCTGCCCTCCATACCTGTCTGACCTCCTGTCAGGTGAATCTGGGATCAGCCTTGTTTGCATAGGAGACAGGATAGGTGAGCAGGGTGTTGCTCGCAAACCAGTTTCCACTGGTGGGAGTAAACTTGGATTCTGAGCACAGTGGAAGCCACTCTGGAACTGAAATTCTTGCTTCAGACTGCGCCATAGCTTCAGCTTACATGGGTTATAGGTCTCCACTATTGGTACAAGCTGCAGGATGTAAGGATGGAACACAGCCCTGCCATAAAGGTTCTGGGGGTACTGGTGGATGGCAGTTGGACATGAGCCAGCAATGTGCCCTCACAGCCCAGAAAGCCAACCAGATTCTGGGCTGCATCAAAGGAAACTTGGCCAGCAGGTCAGGGAGGTGAGCCTGCCCCTTTACTCTGTGCTGGTGAGACCTCAGCTGGAGTACTGCATCCAGATGTGGAGTCCTCAGTACAGGGGAGACATGGACATGTTGGAGTGCGTCCAGAGGAGGGCCAGAAAAAATGATCCAAGGGATGGAACATCTATCCTGAGAGAGATGGGGCTGTTCAGCCTGGAGAAGAGAAGACTCTGGAGAGACCTGAGAGTGGCCTTTCAGTATCTAAAAGAGGGCTATAAGAAGGATAAAGGGGACAGACTCTTTAGCAGGGTCTGCAGTGACAGGACAAGAGGAAATGGTTTCAAAACAAAAGAGGGAGATTTAACTGGATATTAGGAAAAAGGGTTTTTTTAGGATAAGTGTGGTGAAGCACTGGAACAGGTTGCCAAGGGAGATGGAGGTTGCCCCGTCCATGGAGACATTTAAAGTCAGGCCAGACAGGGCTCTGAGCAACAAGATCAAGCTGCAGATGTTCCTGTCCATTAAAGGGGTCTGGACTCTATGAGCTTTAAAGTCCCTTCCGATTCAAATGATTCCATGATTCTATGTCACTAGAGACAATTTCAGAAGGGTCACAAAGCCAACAGGATGGTGTGGGAATAACAAGAGAGTAGAAAAGGTGTCAAGAGCCTCAGAGAAAAAGAATATCCGAATGACCACCCAAATGGGCCAAAGCCTCAGCAATTTAAAGTCAGGGGACTGTGGGCTAAGTGGGTCGAGTGTTTGAAAAGAATGGGTTGGAAGGGACCCAAAACTCCCCCAGTCCCAACTCTTTGCTGTTGTCAGGGCTGCCACCCATCAGCTCAGGCTGCCCAGGGCCCCATCCTACCTAGCCTTGAACACCTCCAGAGATGGGGCACACACAGCTCTCTGGGCAGTCTGTGCCAGTTGCCTCACTGCTCTCTGAGTGAAGAATTTCTGCCTAACATCTAACCTAAATCTCCTCTCTTTCAGTTTAACTCCATTCCCCCTTGCTTTAGTGGAGATGTTGCAGTTGCTGGCTGCCACACACTGAGAAGATGGCAAACAACAGATAGGCACAGTGCTTTATGTCAATCACAAATGTCCATGATTTAGGATTTAGGTACCTTGGTGCAGACTGTGTGTGTATTGATGCTCATGAGCAAAACCACAAGGGAATGCTCCATGCACGCGTGTGACCGATGAGCTCAGTGAGTGGGGCCAGGATGGACATCTCAGGAAACACTCAGATAGGAATCTGGATTTCTGAAGAATCTGATTTTCCCCAAACCGAAGAAAATACAAAATGCAGTTTATCCCGAAGGAAACTTTGACTGAAAATTGAGTAGTTTATGGAGAGTTCAGCAGGTGACCAAAGCCATAGTTGAAAGAGCCGTTGCCCACCTCCCCAGGTCCTGCAGGGCCGAGGCTTTGGGGATCAGAGGCAGTGGGAGCAGCCACCGAGGTAATGGGGTGTAGGGGAAGAGAACAGCCGTTCGGCCAAGAGCAGAGCTTTCCAGAAGTGCTCTGAGGCCGGGCCGGGAATATGAGAGCTGGTGGGGAGAAGGCTTTTCGGCTAAAGGAGCCGGGGAAGAAAACCCGGTCAAACAGAGAGGGGAGATGCTGGGAAGTTAACGCGGCCTTCGGGGCTGCGGGAGACGAGAGGGAAAGAGAAGGAGAGGGGATGCCGGGGGCCGCAGGGTCCGTCGGCGGGACGCGGAGCTCCCGGCCCCCGGGTTTAAGCCTGGACCCCGGCGGAGAGGCGCCGAGCCGGGCGGGAGGAGCGGGGCCGCCCCGGCCCCTCCCCGCCGCCCGCCTCCACCGCGCTGAGCCGTGCCGCGCCGTGCGGAGCCGAGCCGGGCGCAGCCGCCGCCAGCCCCGAGGTTCGCATCTCGGCGGTGCTCCGCAGAGCCTCGGGCCGGTGCAGGTGGGTCGGGGGCTGCAGCGGGGCAGCGGGGGGCGAGAGGCTTCGGGGCCCCGCTTCGGGGATGTGGGCTCCGTGCTCGCAGCGCTCCGCGCTCGGGTTGCTCCGCGCTCGGGGTGCGGCACGGTGCCTGCAGGTCACCTCCGGCCTCGTAACGGTGGTGGGCGTAAGACGGTGTTTTTTTTTTTTTTTTTTTTCTCTCTTTTGAAAGTCCCAGCACCCTGCAAGCCGTGCCGTGCAGGGGGATGCTGAGCAGGAGCGGGTCGGCTGTGGGATACGGGGATGGGAAGTTGTGGCCCCGATGAGCTCGCTCCCCGGAACCCACGGGGTTTCATTGGAGTGGAAGGAGCAAAGGGAAGAAAGTCTGTGCCCAACCCCTCAGCAGGGCAGAGGGTCCTGCTTGGCCCTGCAGCGCTGCACCCCCGCTCCTGCCTCATTTGCTCGGGGGCAGCGTGCCGGGAGTGGCTCATGACATCCCACTCGGCTTCAGCTGGACGTCAGCGTTGCAAACAGCCCGGGCCGTGCATTTTCCACTGCCCTACGGCCACCCTGCAGCCTGAGCGGGGCTCGGAGGAGAGCAGGGAAACCAGATCCCTGGAAACTGGCAGCCGTCATCCGCCCGCAGCCCGTGTTGAGTTGCAGCTGGCGTTTCTTGGCGCCCTTGATGTGCCGGCATCGCCTCGCCTGCACCGTGCCAGGGCGAGCCCGGTGGGAGCTGGCGTGGCTCTGACCCACGGGAGGCCCTGCCCAGGAGGCCCCAGAGACTGCTCTGCCTCCTGTTTCAGGGTCGGAACCTGTCATCTCATTTCCAAGCTCCCGTCTAATGTTAAAAGGCGAAAATAATAAAAATGATGGCGAGCTTTTTTGGGTTGGCAGCATCCCCGCTGCCCGGCTTTGCAGTGCTGCCACTCTCACCCGACCTGCAGGAGCACACGGCTATGGGGCTGCACAGGGCCAGTGTCTGATTGCAAGAACTCCTCTCTGCCAGCTCCTGAAATGGTGAGCTCCTGGGGGACAGCCTCCACCTGCAGCACAGCCTCATGGAAACGTCCCGCTGCGGCCTCTCCCTCTGCACTTCCACAGCTCAGCAGCGAGGAGAGAACCTCTATTTTAATTAAATCCCACACATCAGCCACCGGTTGAATTGCTCCTGTAAATAGCTGGATGGCTTTTTTGGGTGCAGTTATGGAGAGCAGTGAAGGCTGTGCCTCCCTGTGGCTGCCAACAGTGCGAGTGCCTGGAGGCCACCACTGCTGCAGCTCGGGGCCATGGCTCAGAGTGACGTGTTGGGATAGGATTTGAATGGGAATGGCTGGGAAGAGGCAGATTTGCAAAGAGGGGAGCCTTCAGTGGGGATGGAAGCAGGAAGTGATGGCATCGGCAGCACGGATGGGCACCCAACAACACTTCCATATCTGGAATGTGGATGAGGATGAATGCATGGCACATTTTGTAATGGTGGCTGGAAATGGTGTATGGGAAAGCTGAGAGGAGAGAGGAAGAGGCAATTTTTGAATAGCTGTGTTTGGGGGTGCTGCAGTAAATGTAGCTTGGGATTTTTTTGGTCGCCTTGGGGTTGGCAATGCTGCAGGTTTCTCAGGTCAAACGAGAAGGGATCTTGTTGGGCAAGAATGGCAGAAGGGAGCAGCATGAATCTTTCTCAGAAGCGCCAGAGTTTTCTGAATTGCAAAACCCATCTCATGTCATTCATCCTACAGGAAAAGCTATCAAAAGGCTTGGTGGTTTAAGTGTGGGGTCCAGCATCCTGTCCTGCTGGGATGGCTCCCCACCAGTAGTCCCCATCTCTCATCAGTGGGAGCATAAGCTCCACAGATTAGCAGAGGTCTCCTTTTTGGTCTCTCTCAGTTTGGATATTAGGAAAAATGTCTTCTCAGAAGGAGTGGTGAGGCAGTGGCACAGCTGCCCAGGAGGTGATGGACTCACCATCCCTGGAGGTGTTCAAGAAATGTGGAGATTGTTCTGTTGTTTGCAAATTGACTTCTTTAGTTTTCCACCTTTGGATTCATCATACTGTGACACTGCCTTGTTTTTTGGGGGAAAAAGTCTCTTTCAACGCTAGATGAAAAATAATTAGTTCAGGTGAAACCTTCATTGTGCCTACTTTGGGCTCAGGCATTTTGCATAGATTTTTCAGCTTCTTTAAGTTCGGGGTTTTGTTCCTTTGCTTTTTCAAAAAAGGGTCTGAAGGCAAGGAGAAACTTTGAGAGAGTGGAGATTTTCAATTAGACATGAGCAATGTTGTTGAAGGATGTTTATACACCTGCGTACAGTTGCTCAGCATCAGCAGACAAGTCATCTTGGGTCTTGGAGAATCTAAAGAAGCAGTTTGTCAACCCCAGAGACACTGAGTTGAATGCAAATTGCCTTTATCCAAAGTGTTTCCGAGGGGCAGCTTCATGTGGAGATGCACTGGCTCTTGGTGCCACTCCTTGAGGGGTGGCTGGACATTACTGAGTTCATCCAGAGTTGCCCCACAAGCTCCTTTCAGACGCCTGTCCATCTGTGAGCGGTGGGAGAGCCTCACGTGGTGCCGGCCTTTTGCTGTGCATATGGTGGTGGCAGCTTTTCCTTACCAGGAGCTTCTGGCCCATGAGGTGCACCTGAGGAAGGGGAATGGTGGTGCGAGGCCCTTTAGCGATGTTTGGGGTCTGAGCTCAGGGTTCATGTGCTGGGGGCAGCCCCCAGGAACACTCCTGGAATGAGTTTTTGCCTGCCTGCCACTACCAGAGCACAGGGACAGAGCTTTCACGCGTCCTCCCCAGCTGCTGGCGGCAGGAGCCTCGTTTAGGGCCATGTACGGGAAGCTAATTAAAACCAGTGACAATGGTAATTGGGTAGGGATGCTTGAGTATAAGTATGACCTCATGTCTAAAATGGTAATGAGGCCTATTAAAACCCCCACAGAAGAGGAGCAAAGGAGGCAGTGAGAGTGCACAGGGGCCGGGGTGCCAGGACTGGCACACGCCTGGCCTCGGCTCGGCATTGGGTGCTGGAGGCCGCAATGACACCCACTCCATGTTGGTCTGCAGGGCACCCCGAGGGGCTGGGCAGGACGGTGCGGGATGGCACTGTGTCACCCGGGCACCCTGCGCTGAATCAGAGGCCGTTCTGGATGAAGGCTGAGGATGTGCTATGGAGCTGAGTTTCAACTGCTCTGACCTTTGCAATGGCCAGCCTGGCTTCAGCGACCAGGAGCAGCAGCAGCAGCGGATGCTGCAGGAGCTCTGCACTGTCACCATTGTACGTTTTCTCCGGGGAAGGGGATTTGGGAGGAGGGATGGAGAGGGGCATGGGGCAACACGGTCCCCTCCTGCTAGAGGCTGCACGCTGGGTGTCCTTCTCTGCCCTTGGCCTTTCCCACCTCCTGCCACTTCAAAGGGCTTTTGAAATATTAATAGAGCAGCATTTAATTAAAAGTCACCATCTGCAATATGAGGCACCTGTCCCCACTGCTGGGCCAGCAGGAACAACTTGGTGACGCATGTGCAGGCGTTTGGCTCCATGTGAGGCTGCCGCAGGGACTGGCCGAGCGCGGCCCTTAATGAGAGGGCCATAAGCTGCTTGGCTCCTCGGCCCTGGCAGCTTTGCTACAATTAATATTCCCCCTGCTAAGGCAAGGATTTACTCTGCTCAGTGGTAAACAAAGTGCTCCATCAACTTCACACAGTCACAGGCCGATGATGTCCAGGGAAACAGCAGCTGTTTTGTATGTGTGTGTGTATGTGAAAGAGAGAGGAGTTTGGTAAGCATGGTTGCATGTCCTTCGGGGCTGAGCAGCCATGCCAGTGAAGGGACCTCCCTCACTGGGAGCCCCAGAGATGTCCTCTTCCTCCTCACCCCTTCCACCTTTCTCAGACATCATCTGACCGCAGTGGGAAGAGCCCCCCATCCTTCTCTGCTGCCCTCCTGGGAGTTGTGTGGACATTTCTGACTGGAGGAGTCCTGCTTGCGCTTTTCTTCCTTGCCTTCACCATCCGCTTCAGGAAAAACAGGTGAGAGCCTCCCTTCCTGCTGCAAGGTCTTCCCCAGGGCTCAGGGTCAGTGCTGAGGGCACACAGTATGGCAGGGGCGAGCCTGAGGGACAGCACGAGGCAAGCAAGGCCACCCTCATCCCTGCAAGGGGACCTCGTTCCGGTGCTGCTGGGCCGCTGCTCTCAGTAACTGTCACCACTTCCCTGCTTTGTCTCCTGGAGGATCGTGAAGATGTCCAGCCCCAATCTGAATGTTGTGACCCTGCTGGGCAGTGGCTTGACCTACACTAGTGCTTACCTCTTTGGGATTCAGGAGCAGAGCCTGTCATCAGGGAAATCGGTGGAAATGCTCATCCAGGTGAGCAGGGATTGCCAGGATGGGTGCCCTCACACGTGTCCACATGCATGGATACGGGTGGGAGCTGGACACGAGCGTCAGCTGGGGCTCTATAGACACGTCCCCAGTCCAGCTCCTTTCCCTGCCTGCAGTTGCGACTCTGCCTGCTGTGTGTGGGAACCTCCCTGGTGTTTGGGCCCATCCTGGGGAAGAGCTGGAGGCTTTACAAGGTGTTCACTCAGCGGGTGCCGGACAAGCGGGTGGTGAGTAACAAGTGCCCAGAACAGCATGCAGCAGTTTGGGATAGCTGTTGCTATCATCACATCACTCTCCTGTAACATTTTCACATATTTGCAGATTATCAAAGACCTCCAGCTGCTGGCAATGGTGGCGGTGTTGGTGTTGGCAGATGCTGTGCTGCTCTTCACATGGGTTTTCTCCGACCCGGTCCAGTGCTTCCGGAGCCGCAGTGTCTCATTGCGGGTAATGCGATGGTGCAGTGCTGTGCTGTGTCCTGTGTTCAGTCGGCAAAGCATTTGGAGGGGCTGTTTGAAAACCAGACAGAGAGATGAGCTGTGGAGCCTTCTGGATGCTTTAGGCTAGGCTTGTGTCTATGGCCTATTACATAGAGAAGTATCAGCCACAGACCTGGAAGCGGTATCTGTTAGCAGAGCTCTGCCTGGCTGAGTAGTGGGGTCCTGATGAATGACCAAGGCCAGTCTGTGCAGGTCACCTGGGTGCCACAGGAGAGCTCCTTGCCATCTGCAGCTGCTCTAGGAAAAGGTGTAACCAGCCCTGTTGAAATTGGAATAACACAACTTCCCTTTAACTGTCTTCCTCAGCAGCACCAAGTTTGGCATTTCCCTTTAGGAGTGTGCAGACCAATTTGCCCATTGGTCTGGTTGCTCCTGGGCAGGGCAGCAGTCTTCACTTCTGCCTTCCCATTGCCTTGTAGGTCACAGAGAAAGGCATGACCTGCTCAGTGAGCCGGATGCAGTCCTGTGCATCTCTTTATTCCGATCTTTGGCTCGTTCTCATTTTAGGGTTTAAGGTACGTAACCGATTTATTGATTCTTACAATGTATCTCACTGTTCTGATCTTACAGCCTAAACTGTTCAGCAGTATTTGTTACTTCACTGCCCTCCCAAGCCACATGTGAGCTGAAGATCTCAGCTGCTCCTATTCACCCTGAAATCCTCTCATCTCTATTCCTTCCCTCTTGCATTCCCTGTTAACCACTCTATCCCTGCTGTCTCTCCGGTTCTCACCTTGTAACCACTCACACCTCATCTCTCTTCCTCTTTAGAACTTCTGCCTTAATGTTTTCCAAAGCTCACTTTTTCCATGAGGCTTCGCTTGACCGCCCACCCCAGTGATGCACCGTGCCCCTGAGTCCTCTGCCACCACATCAGGGAGGTGAGGTGCTGACGACAGGTGCTTGGTGCCTACCTGTACAGGATGTTTATCGGCTTAATTATACCACTGAAGCTCACTTTCACTGTTGTACGTGGCCATTCATATTCCAGGAGAGTTAGTTATACTGATGTAACTATGTAAGTGTAATTATAGCTGTAATTATCCATGGTCTCATGTGTCTCTGGCAGAGGCTGGAAGCACTTCAGCAAGAAGATTTTGGTGAGATCACAGCCTGCTCTTGTGCATGGCTTCATCTGCTTCTGACTCACTGACCAGCTACCAGGAACTATAGGAAAAAGAGTAGACAGAGGCCTCAAGACACTGTCCTTCTCCCCCCTACACTCCATTTTTGACACATCAGCTTACCTAGCCTAGCCTTAAAAGGCTTTTGGTGCTGTGGACTTCAGACCTCCTGTGGGCAGCCACTTTCAGTGCTGTGTCTCCATTCCTGACGTTGTCTCCAGTAGAGTTAGGCTTCTTCAGGGCTAAGGGAACGCCTTACCTGTAGACTGTTTTTGTTCCTCCATTCACAATAAAACTTTTTCGCTCATAGTTAATCTTAATTAGCGGTGCCTTCAGCCTGACCCCGATCCTATCTAGAGCAGGCATTTCTTTGGAGTTAATCAGGACTTATACTGAGGGGAGAGCAGGCTCCATCTCCATGTGTATGTAGCACTTCTTATCTTCCAAGGCATTACTGTGCTCGGCCCTTTGTGAAGCCACTCAGTGAATTATCCCGCTTTTACTGGCTCACAGCAATAGGCAGCAATGGCTTGCCAAGGTCATCAATTGAATGAGGAGTGCAGTCCTAGGCTCAGGATTTAAAACAACAACAATAAAACTTAGCCCTGTGCTTATTTAAAGTTCCAGTTTACCAGATGGCAATGTTTTTGTCTGTGTCCCTGGCAGACTGTGTGAATTTTAAATGGCATTTTGGTCCTTGCCCTCAGGATGTATGTTTGGAGGTGCCCTGTGGTGAGTGCTGTTACGATCCAGTGAATGTGGTTGTGGTCCAGTTAGGACTCACATGCTCCTATGGAGCAGGTCTGAGTATCTGCCTAATTCCATGCTCTATCACCACCGCTGCTCCCTGTGATAATTCACAGTGCTCTCAGATTGAGAGTCTACAGAATATGTGCAGCACTGGCCACAAAGCTCTTCTCGATGGCCAGATAACAATTTAATATTTATTAGCAGCAAAACGCTGACAGCTGCACTTGCTGGGTGCCACAGGGGTAATGTAGGAGTCACATTCCCATTGTTTGGGTCTTTGCATTAGCAAGGAATGTGTTAGATGGCATTTCCAAAGGATGCTTATGGCAGATCATGCCCTGAGATAGAGAGGAAGGCAAAAACACTCAGTGCTGCCTGCCAGTGTGAGCAGGGAGGGGGCTGCTGTGTGCAGAGCCTTTCTCCAGCCCCAGCACCACCACTGGAGTCGGGCAGGAAGCAGGGAAGGGAAAAGAATTGAACTGACTGGTTTCCCGGATTTCTATTTAGAGGCACCAAGGACATCCTCTCCTCTCCAGCCTACCCCCCTTCTTCTTCCGTCCTGCTGTTTCCTTCTGCACATCCTTCTGAGGCTCCTTTCTGCTCCATCAGAGGTGTGTTGTTGCAGAATGTCCCCCAGTGCCTCATCCCCATGTTGTTGCAGAACATCCCTGAAGGGACTTGTATCTCTCATCTGCCTTGGCTGCTCCCATTGCAGCATGCTGGAGAAATTTTTCCCCCTCTCCAGGCCGTACCCTGCCCCATAGCATCGCCGGTCCCATCGCTGCCACAGGTCCTGCTGCCTTCCTGCCCAGCTGATGCTGACACAGCATCCCTGTCCTGCGGCTGCTGCTCTCTGCGGAGCACCTGCTGCACGCACACAGGCTGCAGGATGCATCAGGGAGCCTTAATCAGGATGGCAGCAAGTGTCTTGGCATGGGGTGGGAGCTGGCCTCAGGATGTCATTTTCCATGCTCTGCCAGCATCTGTGCTGAAGGCAGGCCCTGGCTTCTGCTTCCAGAGCGTGCTGCTGCTGTATGGGACGTACCTGGCCGGCCTGACTGACAGCGTCAGCTCTCCGCCAGTCAACCAGTCCCTAACGCTCATCGTGGGGGTCAACCTCATCTTCCTGGTGGCCGGCACCGTTGTCTTGATTCACCGCTTCTTCCGCGCTTGGCACAACTTGCTCTTCGGTTTCACCTCTGGAGGCATCTTTGTGTGTACGACGACAATCAACTGCTTCATCTTTGTCCCCCAGGTACTGTGCCAGCTCTGTGCCATTATGGGAAAAAATGCTCCCATTGTCACAGTGAGAGGAAACAGCTGTTTGCTTGGAGTTGGGTTTGCAGGGATGTTAGGGCTCGAGGAAATGAGGTGAGGAAGGGAGGAAGAGGTGAAGCTGAAGAAAGAGCAGATCTGTGCGAGAGTTGAAGGATCTCATCCAGGTGTACAAATACCTGAGGGGAAAAAGGTCACTGCCTGCCTTGGTGATCCTCCTGCAGCTGATCAGTGCCACGTAAGCACAGAGCCCCAACCCCTGTGTTAGCAGCCCCTGAGGAGCTCCACGCCTGCTCGTGCTCTCTGAGCAAGGACGAGTGGCTGAGCTGTGCTGCTTTGTGCCTTCTGCCTCTGCTGTTCCATCGCTGCAGCCTGGGAGCCTCAAGCATTTTATTTATCCCGTGTCTTTTAATTCATCACCTTGTTTCTCCTAATGGGCTTGCTCTTCTATTGCTCGCTTGAGATCGATGAGTGGTGTGAACTGGGCTGTGCAGAGCACTAGACAAGAAAACATACCTGAAGCACTGTCAGTTGATGGCTTGTCACCAGCAATTTGGGGCCAAGGCTGTGTGCAGTTCTCTTTGTTACAGGGTTGGAGGGGGGGGGAGGGGGCTTTTGCTGCATGCTTGAAGGCTGCAGCACAGGCAGGAGCTGACTGTCTTGATTGTTAGAAGCAGAAAGCAAAGCCAAGGAGCAGGCAGGGTGCGGCTGTGCAGGATGCTCCCAGCAGCATCACTTCATGGCCTGTCTCCATGCATATCTATCACAGCCTTTGTCCCCCATGCCCCGTCCTATTGTCTCCTTCTCCCTGCTATGGCTGCCTCCCCCCAGTAACAGCTCCTTGTGCCTGCAGCTCAGGCAGTGGAAGGCCTTTGAAGAAGAAAACCAGACTCTGAGCCACATGGCAAAATATTTCAGCAGCCCGAGCAGGAGCTACCACTCAGTGTACAGTGAGGAGCAGCTCTACCAGCTGATAGGGGAGAAGAACTCCATGAAGCAGCTGCTGACAGAGGTAAAGGACTTCATGGCCTCTCTACTCCCAGCTTGGTGGGGTGGGCAGCCCCTCATTACACCTCCGTCCCCCCTCCTGAGAGGACAAGCTGGTTTGTTTTGTTCTGTCATTCTGCATCCTCGTCCTGAAGTGTCAAAACTGGGGCATAATCTGTTTTCCTATTTAAAGAAAAAAAAAAGAAAAAAAAAAAGAAAAAGAAAGAAACGCAGAGGTGGAATGAGAGCAGAGAAGCTTGACACATTTGTTTGTTTGATGCAGAAAAACGCCATGATTGAGAGCCTGCAGGAGCAAGTGAACAACGCCAAGGAGAAGCTGATGAGGCTGATGTCAGCAGAGGGTGGCTGCAGCCCTGAAGTGCCAAATCCCTGCACCCAGAGCACAGGGCAGCATTGCAAGAAGTGCAGCAGCACTGGGGATGTGCCCAGGGAGCACTGGCCCCTGGATACAGAAAAAGATGGGCAGCAAACTTCATCTGTGCTGCGTGCACTGCCTCACAGTCCCATGCCCCTTAGCAGCAACGCTCAGGACCTCTGGAAACATGTGAGCCACGAGCATGAACTAATGGAGGAGCCTGAGTGTTCACCAACACTGTTTTTTGACACGGGAAACAGCCTTGAACGCAGCCCAGAACATGTCCAGGAGTGTGGAATGCTTGCTGGGAAGCATCCTCTGGAGCAGGATGCCTCAGCTGGTGTGGCTGGAGAGCATCCCCCGAAGGTCAGCTATGTAAGCAGTGAGAAGCTGCAGGAAGTCTTGCAGGAGCTCAGCCTGGACAGCAGAACCTGCAGCCCGGCCTTCCCTACACACACAGGCGGGATGTGTGGGGCACAGGGAGGGCACCCAACCATCCGCAGCTCCCTCAGCCCCTACCTGACCCGACGGCGGCGACGTGTCCTGCTGCCTCCCACCTCCATTGGCCTCCCTGCATCCCCTCGTGCCTGGTGCACAGCGGGCAGCAGGCCGGGCACCCGGAGCCACGGGGAGCCAGCGGGCCTTGGGCCGGCTAGGGAAGGTGAGGGGGCCGGCAGGGGGCTCCCCCAGCCATCGCTGTCCTCTCCTTCCATCCCTGCCAAGGGCTGGCCAGGGCCGCGGGGCTGGGCGGTGAGCGGCACAGAACTAGAGGGTTGCCGCAACATTTCCCTGCAGGACTGGCGGCAGTGGAGTAGCCTGGGGGTGCCGGCACATCCCATTCTGCACTCGCTGTACCACTACCCAGACTCGGACTCCAGCAGCAGCTCCGAGGAGGTATTTCCCTGCTGCCACAGGCCGTGTTGCCAGCTATGCCTGCAGAGTCCCCGTGGCTCTCTGGGCAGCAGCAGCAGCAGCAGCAGCAGCACAGAGACAGATACGGAGCCTGGCGGAGCCGTGGGATGCTGGCTGGAGCCCCAGGGCAAGACTCAGCCTGTTGTGAACTTCAAAGAAGATCTGAAACCCACGTTTGTGTGACCACAAGCACCCATGCCTCAAAGGCGAGTGCCTCCTTCCTCCCAAAACGCACCATGCTAGAGGCAACACAGCAATGCAGAAGTGCATCCCTCTGGGATGGGGATGGCAGGAGAGCTCACAGCCTGTCCCATCTCTGAGCCTTGTGGCCCAGGGCATGTTGGAGGCTCTCTGTTGTTAAGGCTCAGTAGTATCTGAATTTAAGCGTGGAGTCCAAAGGTGACACTTCTGGATGCGTCCCTGTGTTTTGTGTGGCTCGGTTGCATGGTCATAGGTTACACTCAGGTCAGCGCTGAAGGGAAGGAGAAACAAACAGCCTTAAAAGAGGATCTGAAAAGGTCCTTTTTTTTTTTTTCCCCCCTTTTTTTTTTCCTGGGGCTTCTGTGCCCTGATGTATGCCTTTGTGGTGGGTGAAATAGTCTGGAATGGTTTAGGTTTGTTTAAATTAATGCGGTTTGTTTAATTTTCATCTGAGAAATACCATGCGCAGTAAATGTGGTGTTCCTACTTCTGCTGGGATACGTGTGAAGGCATTTCAGTGTGTGGCTGCCACCACTGGAGAAAGAAGGAGCACTGAGAGCTGGAGGGTGAACTTTCACCTTTCTGAGGGTGAACCCCCTCACCATCATTGCCTTTTCTTCCCTGCTTTTTCCAGATTTGCTGAAGGTTATGGCTCGGGAACAAATCACTGGACCCAATAATCACAGAATCATACAATATCCACAGTTGGAAGGGACCCACAGGGATCAAGTCCAACTCCTGGCCCCACAAAAAGCACCATACAAAATCCAATCCCTATGTTTGAGAGCGATGTCCAAAACACTCCTTGCACTCTGGCACTCAGGCCATGCACACCATGGGACCTCAGCTGCTCCTCACACACTTTACCCTCCAGAACTTTCCACATTTTCATAGCCTTCTTTTGGATGCTCTCTCACAGTTTTATGTCCTTCTTACATTGTGGCACAGCTGCACTCAGTGCAGAAGGTGAAGCCACAAAGCACAGAGCGGAGTAGGACAACTCCTTTCCTCCACCAGCCGGCCGTGTTAATAATCTTGAGGGGAACAGTATTCCCCCAGCTCCACCTTGGTCCTGAAATGGAAACACTCCAGAGTGTGATCCCAATCCCCAAGGCCAATGTATTCTTGAGGCCCTGGTGGACCCTTTCCCAGCTGAGAGGGCGGCCAATTGTGGAGACAGTGCTGAAGGGGCTGGACTTGGCTCTATGGGGTTTGTTGCCCTTGTGGGATGCAGGGAGATGGAGGCTCTGCCTGCTATGGGATCCCTGAAGGGAGGGTGGGGTGTGGGGAAGGAAAGGGGTACCAACAAGGTGGAGAGGGTGTTGTGAGCAATGACTAGTGCTTTTGGTGGATCCCAGCTCCAGCCTTCTCCCATATCCAGCAAAGAACACATGCTGAATCCACAGGGGAAGAGCCAAAACTCCGTGTGATGAACCATGCTGCCTGCGCATGAGAGGAGAGAACAGAGAGAGATGATGGGCTGCCTTTTATTGCCCTTAATGTTATGGGGATTGTTGCATTGGGCATTGTGCACTGCATGCCTTCCTGCTGCTTATCTTTAGTATTTGGTATTTAGTACATAGTATTTCATTGCCCCACAGCTCCTTGTACGCAGCCTTTGCAGGAGCCCGACTCCTTGTTAGCTAATTCAAAGTACCTTAATGAGGACTTTGCCCAGAGCCCAAGGTTTCTGAGCAATTGTGGGAACAGGGGTGCACATGCTGCCATGGTGGAAAGGCAGACTGAGAGCTCTGGCAGCCCACATCCCTGATGTGGATTTTGTTGCCAGCATCTACAGAAGAGAGCTCAGTGAGAGCCATCTCACATGTCGGGGCCTGTAGCATCAATGTCCCCACACAAGCAGTGATGTCCTCTGAATGTTTCTAGCTTCCTGATCTATGTCTCCAAGTCATGAGCCATGTTTCCATCTGCTGTCTCCAAACTATACAATGCTCATAGGAAGAGATAGTGAGACTGTCTCAGCCAGCATGCTTGCCCTTCTATGGACAGTGCCACAAGAAATCTTCCACAGGTGACCCATGAAGGACCTTTCCCCAATCTGCAGAGAGAAAAAGAAGTGTTGCTAAGGATGGGACATTCTTGTGGTAATGTGAGGAGCAACAGCTGATGCTTCTCTAGACAGAGTGGGCTTGAGGTTTTGAGAAGGTGAGAGAGCACCAACATCCATAGGGGCGCCTCCACAGGTCTGAAAGAAGCTGTGAAAGCATGTCCAACAGCCATGAGGGCTTCAGTGAAGCTCTCTCCTGAACACTCTTGCTTTCCTGAGCCCAAACACCAGATCAGTCTCTTACCTTACCCCATTCTTCACACATGCCTCCTTCTTGTCTTCTACCTCTATGTACTCCTCCAACTGCAGCTGCTGATCTTATCCCATAGTCTGCTCTTAAAGCCAAGGACAGATAAGCTGTAGCTGTCCATCTGTAAGGCATTAAACCCATGGGTGCAAGCAGCACCCTGACCACAGCCTTGTGCTTCAGAAAGTGATCCCATACTCAAGGGACAATAAAAAAGCACCATACAAAAATCAGTGGGTCCTGAGATGGTAGGAGAAACGTGGCTGCTTCAGCAGTTGATGTTAAATAAATTTCTACTGCATTATATGACCATTTCCATTGTGGAAATGATCCCCTCCATGCACATGCTGCAGGAAGCACACGGGATATGCACACACAGCTTGAAGCACTGAGTTTCCTTCGTGTGTTATAAGTTATGGATTGAAGCTGTTGGGGCACACTCACCTCCAGGCACGCCCTCTCCCAGCGAGGTCTCTTGCTTTCATGTCCACACCACTAGCTCTCTCCACTGTGCAGGAGCCTGCAGCTGAGCTGTGCTGTTTTTCTTCTAGCTCAGGCACCTGCAGCTTTATGCTTTTCGCTGTCAGAGCGCAACCATTTACGTAAGGATTTGTTTTTCTCTTTTTTTGTCCTAGAGCTTCTTGCAGACAGGATGGGAGCAAGGGACTTTGTTTGCCAGGCAGCTATATAAAGCGCTCAGTGATTCAGCATTTACTGCGCCTTGCACAGATTCCTCTGTTATCATATCAACAGGAATGTGGGACTAGGAGGGCTCTCCAAGTCACTGTCATGTTCCCTTGCTGTGACAAGCACTGAGTCATGAAGTCCCTCTTTTTAATTTATCACAGTCCATCTCAGAAGTCGCTAAGAGTTTTCTTGGCAGGTTATTCCATAGCCTCACTCTGACACTGAGGAAACTTGTTCTGATTTCCAGCCCACATTTTTTTCTGAGCCTATTTTTATCTATTTGTTTTCATGCCAGTGCTGCCTTCTTGTTAATAGCTTTTCTTCCTTCTTTAACCTACTGTCTTATATGCTGATAGAGAGTGGGGCTTTGCTTCCCAGAATCACTTGTCTACTCAGACAATAGATCTTCTATTTCTAGTTCCTTCTGGCAGCCCATGGCTTCTGCTCTTCCTCTAAAGAGCTTGTCAAGCACAAGAACAGGACCACGCTCACCTTTCAGAAAGAAGACAAGAAGAAATACTCATCAGTAGTTAGGGCACCAGAAAGGCATGCCAGAGGCAGGCAGCTTTCCTGGGGATCAGCAGAAACATTTTCTCTAAAGTCTTGTAATGGACCAGGGGGTGCTGGTACCTATCAAGTGCTGGATTTACCAACAGCAATGTACTTGCAGAGGGAGGCCTGTTTATCCCTCATATGCTGATGTTTCCTTCTGGCACACCTCCTGCAAGTACCAGGAGGTGCACCTGTACCTGGTCCTGAAGAGCCTTTGTTTGTTGGAGCTTCCCATGGCTCAGGATACCCATAGGGACCCAAATTTCTTAGGAAGCCCTTGGTACCTCTCAAAGGAGCCACTGTCAGGGAAAACAAAGGCATACCCTGTGCAATGTCCTGATGACATGACGCTGATGACACAAGAATGTTCAGTTTGCCCAAAGAAGTTGTCCAGATGCCCAGAGAAGCTATGGATGCCCCATGCCTGGAGGCATTCAAGGTCTGGTTGGATGGGACCTAAGGAAACCTGACCTATTGAGTGACAGCCCTGCTTTCAATGGTGGGTTGGAACTGCATGGGCTTCAAGGTCCCTTCCAACACAAGCCATGATTGTCATTCACTTTTTATTGGATACAGTGAATGCAACCAGCAAGACACCCTCCCAGAGGTGTGTGCTGCTTTCCAGGCAGTTTCACCTTGTATCTAGCTCCAATTATCAGGGCAATATTTCAAAACAAAGAGCACAGCAGGAATGTCATTAGCTGATGCAATCACACCTTGCATTTAAAGCTCAGCTGTAGGCAGATCCATGGGCAGTGGGATATACTGTAAGTGGTTACAGAAGATGCAAGTTCTTGTTTGAAAGCAGCTGTGTTTCTTTAAACAGTTCCCAAATAGAGGTGCTGGATAAAGACTATTCCTGTGACAGGTGAATCTTTCGTTTGATGGTGGATTATGCTTTTACAAGTGTCAGCTCGTTTTCTCGCTATTACAGCATTTTTCATACCAGTTACAGAAACACATTTAGTGCTTTCCTGTGACCCATTCTTTGTGACTCCCTGGCAGAGAGGTCTCATTCAGCTGTCATTCAAGTGATTCAAGTGGACGCAGGGCCACCTCCCTGAGATACATTCAGGCTTCCTTAATATGTATTTACAAAAAGCCTTTGAGTGCTTCCCGAGGAGGGCCAGAGAGGCGGGTCAACCGTTCAGTGAACAGGAAAATGAGAGCCAATACTTCCAGCCCTTGTGGCTTTCTGAATCAGCAAGGCTTGAACCCCAGCATGAATCCCAACTCCTCTGGAAAACATGGTTGAGACAGGGAAGGGAGGAAGGAGATCAGGCAATGGTCTGCGACGCACGTGATGAAGACTGATGTTGCTGTTGAGTAATCAGTATTTGCTGTATTTGGATGATTTGTTCAAACAGATGGTTTTAGTGAATCAAATCATAGTTTTGTGCATGCTCTTGCATATATTTGTGTCCTCCCACAAAGAGGAAACATCCCAATTTCCCAGAAACACCCCACCAGGAATTAACTGGAATTTGACAGTCGCAAATTAGAAAGAGCCAAGAATTCTTCTCTCCATCAGAAATTCAAACATCTGCTGAAATAAGCATGAGATTTCTACTACTCAATGGAGATATTTCTAGATAATGGCAACATTAGAAACAACCCCACAAGTGAGGCAATGTCACTGAAGTGCTTAAAAAAAAAAAAGGCATCGTGCTATGCACTCAGAAGCTGGGCTGTGGGGGGCGCTGTCCTACTAGAAGGGGAGATGCTCTTAAGTCAGTCCCAGCAGGGGTCTATTTACTTTGAAACACTGAGCCGTTCTCCTCCCGGTCCGGACGGCCATCAGTCCCGCAGCAGCAACAGGAGATAAGGTCGATTTTGCACTGGCCACCCACCTCACAGGGCAGCTGGAAAGATAGGGACAACGTTGTTCCAAAACTTACTCATTGGATTTCTGCATGGGTGCTGAGATGCGTGTTGCTGAAAGCTGAGCAACTGAGTGTTCGTCTCTCCCTTTACAGGATTGTTATAAAATAATTTCCCCCTGTGACCAGTTTAGGCTGTTCTAATGCACACTCAGAAATGAGGCATTGACTTTTAAAGATCTTCCTGCCCTTAGGGTGACAGATGAAAGAACAGGTCACAGCTTTGTTCTGCTGCAACGTGTCTGGAAGTGTTCAGAGCCATGCTTTCATTACAGCAAAATTTCCACTGCCTCATTGTTTTTTTGCAAGTTTGCAACCTACCTGTAGAGTATAAAAGGAACTGCTGGGATGACCAAAACAGCTATGAGACATGAATTTGCTCATGTCATTTAGGCAGCAATAGCCGTCTCTTGGCAGCTGTGTCTGTGGAACAGAGTACAGTGGCTTCCACCTGTAACATAAACCTGGTGGCATTTCTCAGCAGCTCAGCAGGCGTGCCCAAGCCCAGGATAACATCAATTAACTTAATAAGGCAGAATATTGTCTTTACAAAATAAAGCCATCTGTTTAAGAGAAGTCCAAGGATGGTGCTCAGAACACTTCAGCTGCTTGAGCACACTGCTGCTCTGCCTTTGACTTTTGTCCCCAATTTAATACCGCTGTTTTTATGACTCTGCAGTAACCAGCGGAATCAATTAATTTAGATGTTCCAGATAACGAGGAATTTGTTCTGCAGCAAAAAGGTCTCCAATGAAGACTAAAATGTAAGATGCCCAGAGTGTGCAGCAATTAGCAGTTTTTTGACAATGAGTGAGAATGGAAAGGAGAAAAGCAAGAGCGAAAGAAGATGAAATACTTATTACTTCATTATCTAGCATTAACATCCCAGTGCATATTAAGGCTGCATTTTCCATAAAAATATCCTGGATTCACTTGCCTGCCATTTCCTAAAAATCTAAGCGTTATACCAAAATTTTCATGCCGAGTGTTCTGGAAGAACTAAAGTGAATATGATTCAGGATGTTTCCAAGACCAAGTCTAAAAAAAAAAGTATTTTCCCTCATTTCCAGCACATCTGCCAGGATTTCTTTTCCTTTTTTTTTTTCCTTTTTTTTCTTTTTTTCTTTTTTGTCTGAGACACTTCATCTCCCTCACACCACACAAACTGCAAGTGTAACTTTTATGGCTTTTGACATTTTTATGGGTCTTGGGATTCAGCAGACAAAAAGCCATCTCCAAATCATCCCTTGAAAGCCCCTTCAGAGCATGCTCCATCTCCTTGCAGCTGCCAGGCTTTCTGCAGGTGGTGACCAAGCATGCTCCACCTGCAAGTCATTGCATCACGTTGTGAAATGGGGCACTGAGCTGGCAGGGAAGCAGTGTTTTTTTCAGTCGTGCAATGATCACCATGCCAGTATTGAAGCAAGATGGCAGAAGTAGCAGATGTGAAAGCCAGTTGTGAATGGAAGAGGTAAATCTGACTGAAGAATGTGTTGTGTCTTGGGCTGGAATAGCTGGAGGGGGGAGGATGGAGAACTTCATTTTCTGAGTGAGGGTAGAATGGATTAAGCCACCAAGGATTCTGGATCTAGGAGCTGCTGGGAAAAAGGTGACGGGCTGCTTGTTTTCAAGGGTCTGGAAAAAAATGGAAATGAGAGAAACATGGACAGAAAAATTTCCTGGTGGCACATGTTGCCCTCTACAGTCTGGGAAGGAACTCAGGCACCCTTGTCTCTCATCTGCTGTCAGCACATGGATTTGGCATCAAGGCTGTCCAGCAGCACAGTGGCCTCTGCTTACGGCCACCCTTACCCTGGACAGTTGGAGGGGGCACAATTGCCCCAGCCAGTCCTTGGAAGATATTCCTGTGGTTGATCTAACTCTTACAAGCTTTGGAGGGACCTTGTAGATGTGCACATTGTGGTATTCTTGCTAGGTCGAGTTTGCTTTAAAACAAACCAGCCAGGATCCTAAAAGACAGCATGCCATAATCTATGCCAAAATGTTTCTGAAATCAAAACTCAGAAGTTAGGGGAGCCTGGAATTTAAGCAATTTGTGTGAACTTAATTTGGCTTTCTAGAGCATGTATGATTTCGTGGAAAACAGCCCTGGAAGGGATCTTAAGGAGCCAGCTGGGGATTCCAGCCCATCTCTTTGCCCTGAGGCAGGACCAATTATTCCTAGACCATTCTTGACAAATGTTTCTCTAATCTTCTCTTTCAAGGCAGACATTAATGACATGATCGCATACTTTTTCTTAATGGGATCCTGCCTCAGTGCATAAAATAAACCAGGACCGTGCCATGAAGGAGACAGGGAACTCAGCAAGAGAAAGGCCAGTTTGTGGTTCAGCTTGCTGACCTCTGCCCTGGAGAGCCGCCTTTGCTTCCAAGTTCCTGGGTGGCCATTTAAGTCAGACTTCTCCCAGGCAGTCATTAATTCCATTTTCTCTATTTTATGGGGGTGCTCAGCTTGAAAATATTGCCTCTGACTTAATTGCCCTTTTGGCGCATTGTCTCGATACAGTGCTTTAACTTTACTACTTCCACCACACAACCAGCCCAGCCCATATTGTCGTAGACTGGAAAATGCAACTGAAGTTCTTTCATGCAGTACTCAGCACTGGCTGTCCTAAGTCACTTATCTCCCACTTCTCATCTGACATTGCCCTGTGTGCTCTGCCAGCCTCCATCTGCCCACACTTTGCTTATTCTGCTGAAAGCTCACGTATCAAATCTCAGCCATGAGTGACGATCCCCAAATCTTGTATTTTAAGGACAGTTCTGTCTGTTTTATTGAGTTCAAGATTCACTGAAATCACCTCATCCTTAGAGGTATATGTATTCCGTGTAGCTAATAATATCAGTAATACCTGTAATTACCTCAAGGAAAAATAGAGTTTAGCAAAATGCATAGGAACTGACACTGTGTAGGACCTTCTTTCCTGAGTAGCAGAGCTGCTTGATGTTCACATGAACATGGGTCTCTCTCTGCAGAGCTTGCTTCCAGACTGCTGGTGGCCAGTTTGTATTTGGGCATGGAATTGTTCCTCCCCAGGTGCAGGACTCTTGAACTTCATAGGTTGCTCTCTGCCCAGTACCCAGACTGTTCAGTTCCTTCTGAATGACAGCCCACACCTCCTCCCAGCTTTGTATAACGTACAAAATTGTTTCAGGTGTACTCCATCACATCATTCAGATCTTTGCTGAAGATGTTGAACAGTAAAAGACTTGATACTGACCCCTAGGACATACCACTAATGACTGTCCTCTAGCTGGACTTCTTGCTACTTAGTATGGTGCTGTAGGTCTGGATATTAAGCCACTTTTTGACCCACCCCACTGTTTACTAATCTAACCCATGCTTCACTGAGTGGTCCAAGGGGTATTATGGGAGACCAGTGTAAAAAGGCCTACTAAACTTGAAGTAAATGACATCCACTGTTCTCTATCTATCCACCAAGCCAGTCAACTCACTCTAGAAATCTGTCAGGTAGATTGAGCCTGATTTCACCTTTGTAAATCCATGCTGGCTGCTCCCAGTCACCTTCTTTGCTCTTCATGAGTCTAGAAACAGATTCCATTAGTTGTTGCTTCATTACCTTTTCAGAGGTGAGGTGAGGCTGACTGGCCTATAGTTCCCCAGTTCCTCCTTCTTGCCCATCCTGAAAACAGGAGTGACACGGAGCTGTATCAGGAGAGAGCCAGATTGGAAGTTATGAAAAGGTTCTTTACCATGAGTGGTAGAGCCCTGGAACAGGCTGCCAGGGCAGTGGGCATGGCCCCAAGCTGCCAGCGTTGAAGGACCACTTGGATACCACTCTTAGAGATAGGATTTGGATTTTGGGTGGTGCTGTGTGGAGCCAGGAGTTGGATTCGCTGATCTTTGTTGTTTCCTTCCAACTCAGGATGTTCTATGATTCTGTCATAATTTGTATGCCTCCAGGCCTCAAGAACCTCTCTTGATCTCCATGATCTTTCAAAGCACGGCCTCTCAGTGACATCAGCCAGCTTCCTCAGCACTCATGGGGCCCCCCTCAGGGATCTGGAATTGCCAGAAGACAGTGCCACAAGTCAAAGCTTCTTCCTGGGTCACTTCACCCTGCTTTTACCTTCTGTGTACTTCCTTTTCATGCCAGAGTTCAGACAGGGGCTTCTTGTTCATCCACACAGGCTTCCTGCTGCCTTTGCTTGATCTCCTATGCAGGATGAATCACTCAGGAGCTCAGAGGAGGTGATCCTGGAATATCAAATTGCTCAGGCCCTGATTTGGAGTCCAATATCTTGTTCGACTGTGGTCAGGGCAAGATGATTCAGAGTGTTTTATAAATTTTACCATACTTGAAAGGCTGGTGTATGGTCCTCTCTGTAGAATTAGAAGGTTGTGTTCAAACTGCAATTTCACATCACACACAAAAAAATAAAAGTAGGTTTAACATTACCTCCTTCAGAGGTATTACCCAGTACTTGTCCAGATTCTACCATTATTACTACAAATTCTTCTGTATCCATGATATCTTGCACCAGTGATTTCAGAGGCTGTCTACAGACAAAGATTGTCTTCCGTCACCTAAAGGGAGGTTTCTTACCCCACAGCTCCCTTACTAGCTATGGAGAAGAGTCTCCTCCTCATGAACTTCTAGAGCAACCCCATTTGAGAACTTGAAACATCTCCTGGAACTTTCACCTTCCAGGGACAAGAAAAAATATCCCAGCCTGCACAATAGCCACATTTAAAACAATTTCTTTCTGTTGCTTTTAAAAGTGCCATCATTCCCATCAATTGCATTGTTCTCTTGCTCCTGTGCCATGAGGCAATGGGAAGGTCCCTGTGAACTCAGAATGGCATCATCAGCCAGATATGGCTTGAATCCAGTCTAATTAAAAAACAAGTAACTGTAGCACTTCCCTTAAGTCAGTTGTCCTGAAACGACTCCTTTACAGAAAGGCACTGTTAATCCCACCAGGGTTTTTATGGTTGTTGGCTCTTTTCTCAGAGTTGTTTGGAGTGACTGCTGCTCCAGTCACGCTAACCTTGCTTGAGCTCAGCCATTTCCTTTCTGCTTCCTTACTTGCTTGCTCATTGCTGCCCGTTGTGTGCAGCTCTGCTGCTGCTGGTTTGCAGCCTCTTGCTTGGTCTGAGACAAGAGCTCATCCAAGTCTCACAGTGCAGCCAGCCAGTTGGGTGAGATCTGGAGATAAGCATTGTTGGCCCTTAGCAAAACAATGGCCTGGACGCTCAGCGCTGCTAAATAGGCTAAACAAACGGAGGGGGAAAAAAAAAGTAGGTTGCTTGTAACAATCTCAGTTACAAAATGTTCAGGAGGAAATGAGATTCTGGATTATTATTTTTTTAAGGATTGCAATTGTTTCCATTGATTTCTAAGGCTTTTCGGTGCTTTCATGCTGCTGGTTTCTTGTTCCCAGCCTGTTAGATCTGTAAGCCTGATCTTGAGTCCCTTCTTGAAGAAAAGGTTTTTGGACTGTGTCTAATAAGCTGAAGCAAAAGCAATACAGGCTGTTTTTCTGATCAAATTAGGAGGTGTGCTCTGTTGTGAAGGGTATAAAAGACTTTGCTATGCCAAGCAGTCAATGTGGAATTAGGGGAAATAGGAATTTCTTATAGCAAAAATCCATTGTTTTATAGACACAACAGTGAGCCTCTTCAGATCTTATTCCACCGCCTACTTTTAATTTTTGTGTTTGCAGACCTCTTCTCTTTACCCAATGCATGTATATGATAAGTTTTTATATTCAGCAATGCAAATCAATTCCACACTTTTGTAGATGTTTTAGAGATCTGGGAGGGAGCTTCTCTTTAGCAACATCTGTCCCCATTTCAGGCCCGTGACAGCTGTCAACACCAGACGTACAATGCAAGGCACAGCAACAATTAGTAACTATTTGCAAGCCAAATACGAAGGAAGCAGTATGCAATGGTCATTAGTGAGCAGCCAGGGACAGGGATCATTAAATTAATTAGACTGCTTGGCAAAAACTCAGTGAGCAAAATGGAAATACTGTTACAGTTTCAGCCACTTCATAATTATCTATGCATTTTCTCACAGGTTCTACTCACTCTCCATTCTGTCCCCTTTTAAAAAAGGACAAAACTGAGGACAGTCACCACCTTTAATGTGGGCTGCAAGTCAAAGATCTCAGAACCCAGGAAGTACATGCAATGATATTGCAAGTTCACTGCTATGACAGATGTACACAGTGACCAAGGCTTCTTCACGGCCCTTCTCCACCATTTTGCCACATGTTGTTATCACTGTCCTGTTATATATTGCTCAAAGTACAGTGCACAGTGACCACTTCTTATGCAGACATAAGTACATCAAACTCCCCACAGCCTGTCTTGTGGTATCAAGAGTGCCTGTAGCCCACCAAAAGCAATCTTCTTTTTCCTACAGGGAGACTTGTGCTATTATGAGTAAGAACAGCAATGGTTGGGTGAACATTTCATTGCAGCTACAGATGGCAACCTCAGCTTGCAGAGAATCTTCATAGTGAGGCCAGCATCCCAGGCACTCTGTGCCACTAGAGGTCTGTGCCTGGCTTCCTGTTATCAAGCCAAGGCTTACTGTACCCACAAGACTTTCCTAAATGGATTGCATGCTGTCTTTCTTTGTATTTGGACAGCTAGGCTGGAGGTTGGCTGAGGAGGTAGGAAAACAGTGAGTGTGCGGCATGCATGGGCCCTTCCACAAATACTGCCATTCAGAGAGCTCCTAGTAAGTGGTTAGAACAATTTTTTTTTTTAATCACAATCCTACTGAGATTGTTTTAATTTCTTGCTGAGAGAGTGCCCCATCTGCTCCTTGGTATGCCCTTTGCAGAAACAGGCAGGTCTGCTGGCAGCACTGGGAAATACAATAGAAAGCAGATGGATGAATGTCTTTGGCTGCTGGAGTGAATCTAAAGATGTGAGAAGGGCCCAATAATTTTCTAGATTTGAACCTTTTCAAACTGCTGAGGAAATGTGCATCATTCTTGATTTCAAGAGAACAAATGTCTGGAGGGCTTGTCAAAGGCTCATCTAAGCAACACGGCTTTTCTGGCTCTGGGTGCTGTTTATTCAGGGCTATCAAGGAACAGGGTGTGGCTGGACATTTTCTGTCACCCTGTGACACCTGATGTCTCTCTCAGTGAATAGGAGCAACCTTAAACCTCTCCAGAGCATTGGTGGACAGGACTTCCATAGATGGGTGCAACAGCCTGCATCATGAGTCACCGTTTTCAGTGTGTTGCAGTGTTGCTGTGAACCTTCACTGGACAGCTTGTCTTGTTCTGCCGTGCTGCAAAATTGGGAAACAGAAGCTGTCTTTATCTCCTGTTACAATACACACCATGTTCAGAGCACCTGGCTCTATTGATTCTAGCGAATCTACCTGGTGTCCTACAAGACCTAGGTGCACCCACGCACACCCAGATCAGCTAAACATCGGCTGGTCTCTGAAGCAATTGTTGGTGATGACATGTTTTGTGACAGGAAATCATTGCAAAATGCTGGCTTCTCGGGACTGAAAGTGGCTGTTCTGCTCAGAAAAATAAACGTAACCGGTACATTCTAAACATAGATTCACGTGGATTTGGATTTTGTTCCGGGATAAAAATCAGAACCAATCTTTGGGAGTTATTGTCTAATAATTAATGCCTGAGCAGTCAGAGAATCTCTGTTTCTCCACTAGAAAAAAAATAAAAAAAGTTAAAATTCAACTATAGCCATCAACTCTGCCCGTGCCAATTAACCAAGAGGCAAACCATTACAATATCCCATTATTTTTTTATAATTCAGTTGGCAATATTAAAGAACTGGATGCGAAGCTGGTAGATTATCAGTATCAGTTTCAATCACTAGTGTATCAAAGTGCAAAGAAACCTTGAATGATTTCACCCTTATCAGCCAAACGGAAGTATAAAACACTACCCTCCTGCCCTCTTAGCACGGCAGATGTTGGAATGACACAGCAATAGCTGCAAGATAAGCAAACAGAAAGGCAACAGAAAAATTTCTTGCTGATTAATTGAAGAGGAAACTGAGGAGAAAGAAAAAGCAGGAATTCCCCGTGCAGGAACATGTCCACTGGCTGCTCATGAATGTTGGAGCAGATCTATGCAGCGTATTCTTAAGGTGATTGGATTTGAATTTGATGGTGATACATGAAATGTAAGCAGACAAATTAGACAAACAAAAAAGCCTCTCCATCATTGCCACTGAGCTTTTAAAAGCTTTGTTCTCCCCACAAATAGTACCAATTTTCTAATTCACTGCCACCTTATGGCATTTTGGAGAGCTAACACTTCAATAATTTCCATCAGATGCTTCGTGTTTTCAGGCACCCTCTCTGAGAACTTGGATGTGACAGGAACGCTTTGATTTTGAATCACTGCAGCTGTAAAACCGCCCTTTGCATCCAGATTTGGAACAATATTAATGCCTAAGACACAGGATTATTCTTGCTTGTGAAAACTGATCATTAAAGCTTCAATTCTATTTATATTTGCGGATTCTAAAGGGAGGTCATTTCATCAGCCAAGGGGCCAAAAATAAATACAAACTTTGCAATGTTATCAAAAGAGAATCTTTCAATCTAAAAAAGCCACTAGCTCACTCATGACTTCCCCAAACGAATTTAATTCAGTGCATTTCTGACATTGAGGATGAAAGCTTAGCAGATACCCTTCCTTATGTGTTAATGGTTTTTCTGACAGCAGCCCTAGCTAAGGAGATAATCCATGAAAAGATAAACAGAAATTGGAGATAGCCAATAGCTTTTTGTCTCTTCAAATAAATAATAATCCTACTGTTAAATATACATGCGTGGTTTCATTCTAGATGAGAAGACAATATGACTGAAATAGGGTTTTGAGAGTTCACTGCTATTACAGTGAAATATGGGCAGGACTGCCTATAAAGGAAGAAGAACTACTGGGATATCAGTAGTGCATTCCCCAAGTGGATGGGCAGGGTTGGTGTTTTAGAAAAGCAGGAGTACCACTAACTGGGAGTTGGGGTTTGATGTGGTCTGTTTTTGGTACAGGGAGATGGGTGGTTTTAGTGAAGGGCTGCGCCACACAAAGGAGTGTAAACATGAAGCATTTTCCAGAATTGGCCTTGTTCTCTGCATGTGCATGAAGTTGATTTTCCATTTGTATTACCAGCTTGCAGACTCACCATAAAAAGGACGTTTTTCACATAGATATCAGCAGGGTAAAGTACACATGGGCTTGGTTTTTATATACTATTATTACAAAGAGCTCCTTCTCCTCATGATATTTTTCTGCCCACCCACTTTGTCAAGACACAAAGCTTGGCTATCTCTCTTAAGTCAGTGCCACCATTTATATGGTTTTTCTAAAGAATTTTGTCAGTAAATAAGAAAGAGAGAATTGCGTTGGCATTGGTGCTCAAAACCAAAAAAGCCCCAATTTTAAGCTCAGCTCTAAAAGATGACTGGAATGCCTGCTGGTGCATTTCAGATAGAGGAAGGCTGGATGCTGCCTCCTTCCATGGCCTCTTTATCATCTTATGCAAGATCGCTCTTTAGAGAACTAAGCTCCCTCCCTGACTAATTTTGGCTGGGGTAAGCAGCTCTACTAAAATGGGCCAAAAATACCATTGTGGACATTGGCAGCTTGTTGAGACCACGTCTCAGGGACATTTGATGCATAATGAGTACAGTAAGGTACCGTGGGGTGTGGCAGTACCATGAGAACTCTCATTTCAGACAGTCTACTTTTTGCTAGGGCATGGCGCTCTCTGCTTCCAGTTCCCCTGCTGCATTGGAAGCTCACAATGAATCAAACCTTAAAAGTCCGAAGTCCTTTGTAGTAGGTAAAATAATTCATCGCCTATCAGGCAGGAAAAAGGCTCTAGCCAGGGTGAGCAGAGCACTGAACAGGGCTGTTTTGAGAGGCTAAGTTGTTTTTTTGCTTTGGAACAAAGCTGTTTTAAAGGATAAATTTTAGCTGCTATTGGCCAGATCTTTGTTTTCTCACATAGCGATGTCATTTAAAATGGGACTGGGGGGAAAAAATATCTGGCAATATGTTGATACCTTGAAAAGAAAGGAGCAGTTTGTTTAGAGTCTCTGGCAAAAAGTGCTGCTGCTAGCCCAAGTTATTTTGTTTGTGGTACAAACTATTCTGGCAAGAACACGCTTTTTTAGAACAGTATAAGCAAGTGGGACTCAATTTTTGCTGAGGGCTGCCGAGTGATTTTACTGAGGTCACAGCAGTAGCAGCACTCCAGCTCCTGCTCTGCCCCAGCTGCTGCCCTGTGGAAGCCCCCAGGCCCCGAGGAAGGACAGGCTTCTCCAGAGGTCACAGCACTGCCTGGACATTGGCCAGCGCCAAGCAAAACCCTCTCATGGTGGCACCAAGACATGGACACAGGGCCATTTTAGTGGCTCTGATGTAAACTGTGTTTCCTATTTGCTAGCGGTGGCTGAGCTGAGAGGACTTTGCACATCCTCACCTTCTTCCCCCTTCCCTCAACTGGCTTTCTGCTATTGCAGGTTTACCACCACGCGTCCTTTCTGTTCATAACCTCAAGGTGATTTCTGGCCTTGCTAACACAGTCACGGTGCGAACCGCCTTTTAAAAGAAGCAATTATATTCCATGGCCAGGGATTTTTCTAGCCAAACGTACCCAAGACTTAAAGCCACAACACTCAATGCAACAGCACTCGGGAGGGTGTAAAGCTTTTCATTTTACATGCGTAGCAGAACCACGAGGGAAAGCTTTGTGCTCCCACCCGGAGGATGATGGCATATCACCTGGTGGTTTACAAGCACAGTGGCATTCTCAAGGCTCTCTTTTCGCACAGCTCGTCTGGATCCAGCTTCACACCTCGCTCTAACTGCACGGGCAGGACACCTGGTCACAGCGGCTGAACGGTCACAGCAGCCGCACGGAGCCGGCGCCGCCGCCCCTTCCTGACTGGAACCCCGGTGCCGCCAAGCCCCTGAGGCGAGGGCCGCCCGACGCCCATTAAGCAGGTGTTCACCACGTCTGCACCACTTAACGGCCTCTCTCCCGGAGCCGTGACTAGCTCCCGAGGGTCACCCGGCTGTTTTCACGCAAGGAGCCACCACTCGCAATTCTCAGTCCCGCGAAGGATACCGCAGACCCCCATGCCCAAGGGCGGCGGCGATCAAACCCCATCCCCCGCCCCACAGGCCCGAGCATGCGCCCTCGGCCCGCATCCCCGCCCTGCGCAGCCGGTGAGGTCATGAAGGTGAGAGGGGCGGCGCCCGCCACTGCCGTGCCCCAATGGGAGCCGGCTCTGGTGCCGGCCCGGCCTGGGGATTGGTCGAGAGCTGGCAGCTAGCTGCCGTCTTCGGGCCGCCTCATCGCCGTGAACCAATCGCAGCTCTCCGTCGCGCGAGCCAATCGCAGCTAGGGCCCGCTCTCCGCCTCGGGCTGCGGCTTGAAACCGTCCCAGGGCTGTGTAATCGAGACAGAACGCCCCGCGATTGGCTCTCCCGCTTCGGCACTCTTCGGGTTGGCCCGGTAATAGCCGGAAGAGAGACCTTCTTCCTATTGGCCGCCCGACCGCGCTGCTAGGGCGGTGGCAGCGCTTTCCGATTGGGCCTGTGCATCTCTTCGGGGAGATTCGGGTGCGCCCGTAAGGGCTTCCCGATTGGTTACGACCCGTCACAGGCATTTCCGTAACGGCCTTAGGATTGGTCCCGACGAGGCTCGGGTATTTCCGTAAGGGCCTCGGGCTGGGGGCTAACGAGTGCGTCGGGCGCTTCGGCTGGCTATTCACAGAAGGTGCTTAGGGCCGTTCCGCAGCGTAGGGCGGCGACGGGCATAGGCGGCTGCGCGGCTTTAGCGCACACAGAGAGCGCAGCAGCGGGAGCCGGGCACGCAGCGGAGGCAGCAGCGGGGACAAAGGGACCGATCAACAGAAACGGGGAGGGGGGCCCGGCGAGAGGCAGCCGGCGCCAGGAGGGAGCGGCAGGAGCCTTCAGCCGGGCGGACGGCTCCCATGCGCCTCGGACGCCCGGGAAAGCAACAGCGAGAGCCGCCGGCGCTCTGAAGCCGGCCGAGGAGGAGCTGGGAGCCGCCGCCGCCATGGCCCGCGCCGCCGCCGCCGGCCACCACCCGCACTGCAGCCTGTCCAGCCTGAGCCGCCGCCAGCTGCCCCTGCGGGCGCAATGAGGAGCCGCGCCGAAGCCGCCGCCTCAGCGCCGCACTGAGAGGCTTCAGCCAGCGAGGGAGCGAGGCCGCCCGCACCGCTTCACCCCACTCCTCCCGCCGCGGATCCCGCCGCCGCTGCCGGATCCCCTTGCGCGCGGTCGCATCGCCTCCCGTCGGCAGATCGAGGAGCCCCGAGATCCCTCCGCCGGGGGAAAAGTAGTCCCGCCGCCTCCCTTAGAGGCGAGGGGGGAAGGAGAGGAGAGGGCAGGAGGGAAAGAAAGGAGAGAGACAAAAAAAAAAAAAGCCCAAACAAAACAAAACACAAAAACAGAGAAAAAAAAAAAAAAGGAAAAAGACAGAAAGGGGAAAGGAAGGGAAGAAGAAGAAGAGAAGCCGAGCGGCAGGATCGGAGGAGCCGGGCCGCGAGCCTCCGCCCCATGTGACTGGGCTGAGGGTGGGGGCAGCGAGGCCTAGCACACCCCCGCTGCTCGCGGCCGGCCCGGGGGGCTGCGGCTGGGCGGAGGCGGCTCTCGGAGCTCACCGGCGCGGCGGGAGGATGGCTCTGTGAGCGCCGGGCGGCGAGGAGGAGCGCGGCGAGAGAAGAAAGGAGACGCGCGGAAAGGCCGGCGGGGCAGAGAGCGAGGGGAGGGGGCTTCCCCGGGGGGGAAGGGGCCGGCGGTTCATGTGGCACAGCTCGCCCTTCGCCTCCCGCTGAGCCCGCAGCCGAGCGCCCCGCAGCCAGCCCCAAAGGAGAGCGGAGGAGGCGGACAACCCGTCGGGACGCAGCCGGAACCGGAGACCATGTCCGGGCGGCCCAGGACCACCTCCTTCGCGGAGAGCTGCAAGCCGGTGCAGCAGCCCTCGGCGTTCGGCAGCATGAAAGTCAGCCGTGAGTATCGGGCCGCTCCCAGCCGCCCTCCGGCCCTGCCCCGCGTTCGGCTTGGGTGGGCCGCGGGCTCGGCCGGGCCTGCGGGACGTAAAAAGGCCGTTCCCGGCCCTGCCCTCGGTCCCTGCGGGCCGTGCCTGCGAGGGGGGCTCCTCGGGGCTCCCGCCGCCCCGTTTGGGCTTTGTGCCTCGGGGAGGAGGGGATGAATGACGGGGCACGCGGGTACGGCCGTGACGTTCGTCCCCGTTGAGGTGTTTTGTGCCCTCTGAAGGAGGGAGATGGGAGAGGTGTGGGGAGAGCTGTGTATGGGGTGTGGGCGAGCCACGGCCCGGCCTGTTAAAAGGGAAAGAAATGGCTGGGGAGAGAAAGGGGGGGATTACAAAGGCTGTCTGAGGGGGTTACAAAGGCTGTCTGGTACGCTGCTAACGATCCCCGATGGAGGGAATAGGGAGATCCTCATTGTTGCATGTGAGTGGTTGTTTGGGGCTGAGGATGCCTTCTCCAGGTTTCCTCGAGGGGAATATTTTTGAGAATGAGGCCTGTGCTTTATTCTGCATGGGCATGCTGGAAATGATCAGTGCTTGATACGTGCCCATCCATCGTGTCGCAGCTGGTGGGCTCGGCCATGCTATGTGAATGGAGAATGGGCATCGCTTCTCTGTATGACCGGAGAAAGGCCCGGCTCTGGGTCACCTATGATTAACTATGTATCCGGAATGGCAAATGATTTCTGAAGGCCTCTTTTGAATATGTGCCTGTTAACAGCCCAGTCGTTGCCAATTCGTGCTATGGGCTTTGTTTTCAGTAATATTCCCCTTTTTTTTCTCTATGGAAACATAGGGCAGGATCTTTATGGGACCTGGAGGGCTCGATGGTTCGATATCGCATCTGATCACACTTGACACTGCTGTGTGTGTGTGTGTTTCTTGGTGTTGGAGGCTTTTCACGCCGGGACTCTGCCTGGCTGTGGGCTTTTTGACAGATGAGAAATTCTGACGTTTTTCTGCACCGAAATGTACTTCCGCTGCGGTTGAAGCCTTGAAGAAAATGTTGGGCTGAGGTTCTAGAGCTGCTTTGTATCTGCATGATCGGTGTGCCTGCTGCACTCTGAAAAACACGGAGTGCCCTTTATACTCCTATGCTGCTAATATGGGTTATGTATGATCTGGTTAAAGTGTATTAAAGATCTTAATTCACACTGGGGGGAAAGATATGTATGACTCCATTTTAATTTATTGATTTACTTCGTGTGAATGTGGAATAGGAAGCAGGTTTTGTTGATGGGTATTTCTGCAGGTGGCTGTCTAACGCTAGCCAGACCTGGCCCTGCCATGCTCCGAAGCTGAATTTGCCTTATTCAGGTTCTACGGCTCAATTCTTGAAAGGTCATTGATGCTCCTTTCCTGTTTGTTTGAGGTCAGAGACTAGACAGATGCTTGCCTGTAAAGCGGGTGCTAACTGATGCAGACTAACAAGTTTGCAAATACGATTTGATCCCAAGTGTATAACACTGAGGGAGAAACAAAGGCCGTAGCATAAAGCACACGCACTTGTGATACCCCCCCCCCCCCCCCCCCCCAGTCGCTCTAGTCATGTGCTCCTGGTCCTTCTGCTGTCTGGAAAAAAATGTCAGAACAAAGCAGGAGAACCACATGCAAGGACTCTGTGGGAAAAGCAGTTCATATTTTCAATTAATCTATCTGTGTAAGACAGTGCAGGAAGTTTAAACTTTTTTTTTTTTTTTTTTCCCTTTGTAAGAGAGAGGCCCTGCTGGTTGCCAGAAAGGGAAATATTTTTCTTGTTCTCTTGAGTTTCGGTAGCACCTGGTGGAATGATGGAGCAAGCCATTGTTACTGCTGTTGACTGCTTTGAAAAAAAGCCTGGTGTGGTGTACAGAGATTTTGCTGGCCTCTTTCATTTTAATGTGTGTTCATACCGATACTTAATAACATTCTGTACCCTTTTGAGTGAAAGCTGGGATAAAAGATTCCTTGTGAAGCAGGTGGAAATGGATGGATTGCTCTTCTTTGAGTCTTGTAGGCAGCTTTTGTATCTCCATCTTGGTTCAGACCTTCTCTGGATCACCAGGAAGCAAAAACCTAGGCTGCTCGATGCCAACCTCGTTGCTCTCCTTTGTAAGGGCTGGAGTAGTGGTGAAATGATGCGGTGAGGTCATGCCTGCTTTGGTGATAACCTTCTGGTTGAGCCTGGCAGTAGTTCCCTAGGAAGAAAGGACTCAAAAGATGAGGTGGAAGCACTGCTGAAGGAGTGGAGGAGGGCTTGCTGGACTTTGTGTTGAGAGAGTTGGAGTGCCCGGAGTGTGGTGGTTGCTCTTCTGCTCAGGGTATGCAGGGGGAAGGGATGAGCAGGCATTGTCTTTCCCATCTTATTAGACTCTGTGCTCAGAAGTTGATGAGAAGCCCGAGCCTTGAATGGGAGGGGATTCCCAGCAGGTTCTTGTCCTCTGGCTTCTGAAGAAGGTGACTACCCAGGCATGCTGCTCTCATTGCTCTGTAATAGTTGTTAGTTATAAGTATTTTACAGTTGTTGCAAGAATAGGAACCCCGTGGCCTTACCATATCTCTTTCAAGGTGTACCAGCATCAAGAGTCCCTATGAGATCTGCCTCTTTTTTGGTATTTATATTTTTGGTGGTTTTTAAATCGTTCCGTGTTTCTTTGCACCCCACCATATGGGTTTCTGTGCTGAAGTAATTCCCAAGTAGCTTATTCTCTGTTCAAGTCTTTGTTGCTGGCTTTGTAGGTTTTTCTTTGCACAAAAAAAATGTGTGTTTTTAGGTTGAGCCCGTAGGAAGTGCGTGGTATGGCAAAGATCATGGTTGTGAGAGTGTAGCTGTTATCTTAATGTCTAATAGTGTAAGAAATCAACTTCAAAATCAGGTGATGAATATGTAAATCAGAAGCTTGCAGTTCTCCACATGCTGATGCTATCTACCTGCTTATTATAGCATAAGAGAAGAGGTATGAACTTAAAGCTTGCTTTTGTTCCTCATCTAGGTGTTCTTGCATTGGATGTCATTTCCCAAATTGGACAAAAATAATACTGAGAAACAAAGGGTAGTCATGCAACACATGACCCAAAATATCTATAAAAATAGAAGTCCCAAAGTTTGGTTTGCAAATTTTCATCTAATGACCGTGGAATTGATTCTTTTTTTTTTTTTTTTTCCCTGTCCCTCCCCTCCCCCTTTTCTTGAGCTTCTGGAAAGTGTTTACTGCAGACCAACAAAATCTGCTGCAATTACAAGTACTGTTATCTGCTAGGCATGACTTAAAGGCTCATGGCTAACCTTGCCTCTTTGCTCCATGGTTTGAGTACCATGGCTTTGTAACAGTTTATGCAGAATTTGTTAATGTAGAAGGTGAGGAAGACAAGTTTATTTGCTTTAGTTAGTTCTCACGTTGTATGCCTAATTTTAGTTGCAAAATCTGAAGGACGGTTTTGCAGTAACTCATTTTGGACTCTCTAGAAGAATGTTATACTGATCCCAAAAAGGATTTTGCTGACATTTTTATATTCCTTCTAGATTCCATGTTGTTTTTGTTGTTGTTCTATTTGTGTGTGTGTGTGTGTGTGTGTGTGTGTGTGTGTGTGTGTGTGTTGTATGCTATTCCAACAGGACAGTAGGATGGTAACCCTCCATTTGTACATGGTAGAACTGCTGATGTGTGAACCTGATGCATCTCTCAGTACAGTGGTGCTTTCAGAAACTCCCTTGAAGGATTAAAGCCTGGGAATTGGTTACTCCACTCGTAAACCAGTACATAAATGTTTGGCTGCTTTTTTCAGGTGCAATGTGGTGTTTAATACTAGACGATGCTCAAGTTGAGCTGTAGGAAGATAGGTTGGAAAAGCACCCTGGGCAGCTCCAGCGAGAGGAACGAGTGGGACTGATGAAACTGGCCCAATGGCTGGGATAGCGCTGCCTTGTTTCTCAACGTAGTTAGGGTAGGGCCCTCTCTGTTGCTTTGATAGCAGTTTCTGCCTAATTGGTTTCTGAAACTGGAAGCCGCCCATCCTGCTCTCCTTGCTGGAGAGAGGAAGAGCACTCCCTTCCAGAAGCCTGCTGAGAGCTGTGCGGCTGTGCCTAGCCCTGTCCAGCTTTCTGGCTGCTGCTGCAGCAGGAGTGGCTTTCCTCCCGCCCGACACTTAGAAATGGTAACAATAAAAATGGGACCAGCTGAGGTCTGCTGATGGCCACGTGTACTGCGGTGCCCCAAAGTCATGCCTTGCAGCCTGACCAGGAGACTGACGGCTGTCTGTGGTACCTCATTCTAACGCTGGCTATTTTCTCTTTACTCCTGTTGTTAGGGGTAGTTGAGCAGAAGAAGAACCTATTACGAAAATGAAGCCTGCCCAATGGAACCTGCCAAATAATAATTTCATTAATTCTTCCTCTGTGTCCCCACGTCTTAGGTGTGTGGGTTCATTTTTTTTTTTCCCCTCTTGTATCACTAACCTTCTGTCACTAATCTGCACGCTGCTTCTTCCCTGCACTGTATTCTGGAGGTGATTTCCTGTTGTATTATCACTCGATTTACCTTTTCTATTTCTTAGCAATACCATCTCATTCACCTTTTTCTTATGCCCTGTGAGATTTTATGGCTGTGTTTCGTACCTACATGCATCCTGGTTCTGGAAGTTGTTATTCCACTCCATCCCTGAACTTGATAGGGTCTTGTAGGTATCACACAGTATGTGTTTATATACTTTGATCTCTTGAAGGATAAGACAAGTATTTCCTTGAGATCTGTACCTAAAGACCACCTCCCTGGCTGAAGGGTTTTCCGCTACTGCTCCTAAAGCTCTCTAATTTTGATGTATTGTATCTGCAAGTGCTATTTTAAATAGCTCTTTATTTAAATGACTTCCCAGTATTGATGTCTAATGTACTCATCACAGTTCATAATTCCAAAATTTGGGTTATTGGCTGTTGCTGCCCCTCTACCCTGTGCTCCTCCTTGAACTGCCTGGATGAATGATACAGGCTCTGAACATCAGTGAGGAGTCCATGTCCACAAAAAGGCTGCAGTGGAAGCTCTGTGCTGGAAGAATTCCAGCATTTTCCATTGGCTATTATTTGTACATGAGCTAATAACACTCAAGGTGGTTGGAGAACACATGCAGCCTTCTTGTTGGAGCTCTTGGAGTCTTTTTGTTTCAAATGGTCTATTGTCTCCCATTTTAAGTCAAAAGATGATGATGATTTCCAGAAATTTCTGCAGGCTTGCTCATTGAGTGCTTTTCTGGACTGCCTTCCTCTTTGTTCTTGACAAAAATCTTTACTCTTAAGGACTTCTGGTCAGCTGTAACTTGTGTGCTGTGCGCCGAGGTGGCCATCTCCTGCAGTTCTATGGCTGGTGGGGCACTTGGCAGCTTCTTGAAGTCATTAAGCAGCCCATCTCAGCCTTAAAAGACCAACACATTTTAAGGTGAAACAGCTGTGAAAAGGAGTTCACTGAAAGCTTAAAGGCCTCACCCAAGCCTTTATCAAATCCAGAATTTCATGTTGTCACAACTTCCTTTGATTAGCTCTCTGTATAGATTCCCATTTATTTTTAGTTATGTGCATTGAAAGTAAGGGCTAATTACAACTTCTGCAGTGTGGTGAGAAAAGATAATCCTGTAAGCAGAAAGACTCAAATCCATTTGGTGCTGGACAGACCAAAACCTATTCCTTTAGATAAAAAGCCAGGACTCCCTTTGGCATTTGATGGAGATGAAACCTGAAGTGCTACGTACTGGGAGAAGATACAAGTTTGGGAGTCACGATGGTCAATGCCAGCTGGTATTGTTTAATTGATTTATAGTGTAGCTATCTGTAGTGGGTGCATTGCAGTTAGCTAGTGTGAAGGTGAGAAAGGTGAGTGGTGGTAACAAGGTGCACTCCCGTGAGATGCAGCTACATCAGTCACAATTAGATGAAGTGTTCCTGGTCAGTGCTGTAGTAGCTGGATAAGCAGAAGCCTAAACTCTTTCCAAAGCTGCTTCAAGCAAGGTTTGGATAGCAACCATAGGGAAAAGACGTTATTTTCACAGAATCTTCTGCTCGCACTGGTTTTGGCTTGTTGTATTGAGAGAGGGGGTAAATCGTCTTAGTGTAGTTCATGAGGCAGCACGAGTTCAGCTGGATCCTATATGCTGTAGCAGTGCTACCCTTTAAAGTTATGGCTGTGTAGTAGGAGAGACAGTGGTTTCAACAAAAAAACACGCGTTGGAGATCTTACTGAAAGCATTTTTACATCAGCCTCTGAGAGTTATCAAAAACCTGAATGCCCAGAAGTTGTTCTGACATGCCTCTAAAAGAAGTGGACAGTGATTTTTGTCTGATCAGTGCTATCAAAGAATCTTTTCATTAGGTGCTCTTGCCACAGATGTGTTGTCTGTTGTTCAGAAAAGGAAATAAAGCAGTTCATTCTGTACTTTCATCTTGTGCAGACAGGAAGTAAATCTAAGCATTTACTGCAATTTGTGTTCTCACTCTTGCCTTTCTTACAGTGGAAGGAAGGACAGTGCTATGATAGCTTTTCAATGTCGAGCACCAAAAGCTTTTTTCCTTAAACAAAAAGGAGCAGCAACGGATATTCCTGATCCTAACCCTAACCTGTCCTCCTTGTGAGCATTGCTACTTCTCCGCAGCAGTGGGCTCTGTATTTTCTGATGTAGCCTCACCATCTTAGGCACTGTGTGCTTGGCATCAGTGCTTTTTCTCTTAATGTGGGCATTGCACACCTCCACTTGATGTGAAGTGAGACAAAGTCCATTGCAGCTCTTTTCCACTTGAGCGATTTCTTGGTGTTTTGCTGGGTTTCTGCATGGAATGATGTGGAGTCAGCTCAGCTGAAGGGGAGTGGCACTGGGTTTGCAGGGCACCTTGGTGTCTGTGATAGCAAATTCACTTTCTTGCTTGTAAGAAAACTTGAGGCTATGAAAAATAGTTTTCTAACTTTGTAATTGGCCTGAATGAGGCCAAATGCCTTCTGCTTCGTATAATGACCTATGAAGTTGTGTTGAAAGTACTGGACTACTATTATGCAAGTATTATGATGAGATTAGATAGCCACTAATATATTTTTGTTTAGGTAGCTTCTGTTGATTGTGTGTGTATGTACGTGGAAGGCAACTCTTAACGTGTAATTCATGGCAGGAATGTGAAGTGGCATAGTTGTGTTGCTTGACATGTCTCTTCAGGCAGTTGAGCAGATTTGGAGAACCCTGCTAGCAGTCTGTTGTCTGACAGCAGGAGTGCTACAGCTTATTCAAGGAGCCGTTCTGATTAGAAGGGGAAAGAAGGATGCTCCTGATCAGCCCCACTGGATAAGTAATGCCAACAGGGGTGTATGAGATAGGTACTACTCTGCACATGTAAAGAGAAGTATCTGATGTAGCTGCAGGAGTTGGATCCAAGCTCTTAGATAGAATTTGGGTGTTGGCTCCAAAGTTCCCTTCCAAACCAGAAGGGAAACAGCAACTGAATTTTTCCAACCAAGGCAGACTTCTTAGAGCTGCAACTATAGAACATCATCTGTTTTGACTTTTTTAGTAGGAATATAATTCTTGTCAGCTACAAGCCCTGTGCTTCAAAGAACTGTCCTTTGCCAGGAATGCAAGCAATTGTTTAATTTTTAGACAGGCTGAGAATATGCTTTGCCCAAAGATAAACTAAAATTTGACTGTTGCTGCAAAGCAAGGCTCGATTGTCTTTGCAGCACAAGAAAAAGAGAAATCACATAGCTGCAGTTGATAGAGTTAATCCCTTTGGTTTTCTCGATTCACGCCTTACTGTAAACAGTTGCACAGAGCCTATGTTATTGCTTGTATCCCACCTCCTCACATGCTTCATGTGGTTTAGGTGTTTTAAAAAAGTAGCACCATGAATTGACCTGTATGAGTGGGTTTCCTTGAGGGAGGGAGGAAGGGGACACAAACTCATCAGTCTAAATGAACAGAATCTTTGATTGTTGGCCAAGTAAACATGAATCATTTGGCACAGATATGTACCCCCACAAATGAAGTCCGCGGCCGAAGTGAATTTCCACACGTTTGTGGGAGGCTGAGTATCAGCATCAGAAAGAATGTTTCGTGCCTTGCTGAGAGAATGAAGGCTTTCTGGCAAGGCATGCTTTTTGCAGGTGAGTAGATGTAAGGCTTCTGGAATGGTTTTTCTCTACATGTCCAATTGCGCAATTGAAACTGGCAGAAGTGGAAAATAATGTTGTCCTTGAGAAGATTGTATCTGTTGGCCATTTCACTTCCAGTCTTGCAATCTTGCTCCCAAGTTATATGTGCTGGCTTGGCAGCTGCAGCTACATAAAGCATAATACAGTGTAGTAGAAACAGAGTCTACTTGAAACGCTTTAAGAGTAGAACAATCTTAATAATCAAATTTCAATTGCAGTGACTTTGAAACATGTTTCCCATAACTGTTGGTTTTGGAGTATGTATCAACTGCAGGAGTTGGTTTGAATCTTGGGAAACGCTTTAAAAGTCAGATGTTTGTTTCCTCTTTGTTTTGGAGTATCAGCTGGTGAATGTAACTGAGCCAGAAGCACAAAGGTTGTACAGAATGGAAGAGCTTTGCTTTTCCAGAAATCTGGGGCCTGAGCTTCAGGACAACAGAAGTAAAGGTAGCGGACTATTTTTTGGTTGAGTTGAGCTTTGAGCCTGCTGCTCCTTATTGGGTTACTTTGAAGACTGTGTGGCGTGGGGCTGGCAGTTATGTGTGTTTGCTGGATTCTTGACATGTCTGAACAACAGAGTTCACCAGCAGATTATCTGCGTGTCATTCGGTCGGTGCTTTAGGAAATTTAATTGGCTTAATAGAAGTTCATTTTAGGGAAACGAACGTAACTGAATTGGCAAGTCTTTTGTGTTTTGCGATGGACTTCTCTTCATGTGGAGGTATTGTCTTTGAGTATTTGTGGGTGCTGAAAAGGGCTTTGCAGGGATCTGTGACAGCAAAAGTGTTGTGGCTATTTTCCCAAGTGGCGTCCATGACATATGTCTGGGATTTTGAGGACAGGTGGAAAAGCCTTGAATGAAGCAGCCCTCATCTTTACAGAAGCCAGATATTCATGAGGTGAGAAACAATACTTCTTGTGTGGTGTTAGTGCTTTGGGTTTATGCAACAACCAGTGGAAATTTTTATAGTCCACTGTATTATTTTTTCAGTGGCAATGTCTGAGCAGGTAGTTGTTGCTATACACTTTGATAGAGGACCAATTCTAAAAAAGGATGGTGCAGGTATGTTTATGCTACATCCGTAACTTTTAGTAATTATGATACATAAGAGGTGCTCGTATCAAGGGAACGATACCCCCACATCTCAAAATGAATGGTGAAAATCTAATTTTCATTCCGAGGTGGTGGTTGTAGTTATATATACTTCTTAGTTTAGGCATTGAGGGGCATTTAAAATTCAATGAAATGTAGTACTTTATTACTTTTTACATGTATTTGTGATGTAGAACGAGGACCAGAGAAAAGAGGCGTGTATGCACTGTCAGAAACTTGGTTGGAAGGGCAGGCCATAGTCTGTGCTTCTGGGATCTGGACTTTAAACCTAGACCATGTGTGAAGGCTTTGCTTTAGCACTTCAGCTTTAAAGCCTTTAAACACTCCTGTAAAACATCCTGTCAAATCTGGGTCAACTAAGTACATTTCTGCAGGCCAAGTTTGGGAGTACTATTTTAATACTTGAACAATAATTGTTTTGTCAGGAATAGTGAACCTGCTTCTCCTTCTCATTTGACTTCTCATGAATGCATTTTGAGACTCGGTAATGTCCTATCCCACTGGCATTAGCACTTAATTTTGATGCTGATAAGGGAACTCTGGAAGAAGCTGCACTGCAATTTAGTGTGCTGCCTTCTGTGATTTCAGATAGCTTTTTTTTTTTTTTCTCCTTGACTGTGGTGACTATGGGAGGCTTTTCACAAAATTGTAGGGGTTGGGAGGGACCTCTAGAGGTCACTGAGTCCAACCACCTGTCTGTAAACTTTTGCCTTAGGTGGTCAGCAAACCAATTCTTAAAGAACGTTATGATAAGGTAGGAAATAGGAGTTCTCACATTGATGAATTGTCAGTTTTGCGCATGTGGTTGTAAAGCTGAGTATTCTTTAAAACTCTTAAGAAATGAATTTTCAAGTAAGAATATAGTCGCTATAACAATGTGCTCTGAGGGGCAGGATTCAACACCTGAGGATTTTTCAGGATCTATTTGTCTATAGGACGAGAGGACTATTTGTCTAGAGGACTTGGGGTGGGGGGTAGGTGGAACGGAGGGAAAAGCCAGTCTCAAACCAGTCACAAACTTACACCTATCGTAGGTGTTCATGTTTATGAAAAACTTACAGTCTATGCCACTGTTTTCACTATCTGAAAATATTCGAGCATTACAGTGAAGCTTTCTTACTGTACCTTTGCTATCACTGATTTGGTGTTTTGGGTAGGTTGGTTTTGTAGGTACTACAGTTTTTTATTGAGGCTATGAATGCCTTTTTTTTTTTTTTTTAATACTATAGCATATTTGAAAGACCTGTTATTTTTGAATGTAGAAGGAAACAAAAGGAAATGTTTATAAAAATTCAGGTAATGTCCTGGACTTTTCCAGGAAAATCAGTTAATGAAAAGATGGAGAATTTGTCTACATGTGAAGAGGAATAATGAAATTCCATCTGACCCTAAAGAAAGCAGATTGAACTTCTGGAGATTTGTTGGTTGAAATCCCCTGAATTCTAGTAAGTTCCCTAGGCACCTGTTATGCTGTTTTTCTTCAATTAATAATTCTGTTGGTATAAAACCATGCAGTGAGTTAGGTAGAGATGCATCTCCTCTGTTTTGATCTGGTGGTTGGCAGCCCTGTACATAGCAGGGGGGTTGAAACTAGATAATCGTTGTGGTCCTTTTCAACCCAGGCCGTTCCATGATTCTCTGGCAACATGGCAGATGTTTTGTGACACTTGCTTAAACCCTGCTGTACGAAATCTCTCTCTGTATGAAAGCAGCTCTGCTCTTTATTGCTAGTTTTCATACATTGGTGGAAAATAAGTCACTGAATGTTAAATACAAGTATGGCATTGTGCCCTTTCCCTATTTTTTTAAAACAAATATGTGAAAAGCTAATGCAATGGTACCAGCATTTCACCAAGTTTCTAAATTATGTGCAAACTGATCTCTTATGTAAACTGTACCTCTTTGGACATCCTGCAGCCAAGTACATAATATACAGCTCTTCCAATGGCATGAAAAATGGAGCTCAACTGCAGTGATGGATGAAAGCGAGATGACCTGACTGAGGAGTCAATGCTGCTACCCCTGAAGGTTCAAGAGTGTATTTTCTCCTGTAGAATGCAATGAGTCTGGTGCAATTATAAATCACTTTTGTTTCATCTTGCTGTAGTATTAAGGAAAATATTCCTTTGTGCTATAAAAGAGAAATTGCTGAAATCCTTTAGAAGTTGTTCAGAACTGCTCTTCAGAAAACAAAACAAAACAAAAAAGTGTGGTAATGTTCAGATTCTTAAGAGTGACCCACCCATGGCTGCTCTTTGAAGAAAAGAATATGTAGACCGCAGAACTAAAACCTCTTAAAAGGAAATCAGCCCTGGAACGTGTTGGTAAATGGAGTCAACTGTGGAGCATGAAAGTGCTCATTTAAAAATATACCGTCTGCTAAAAATATTCAAATGTGTATTTCTATGGAAGGCTGTTAATTTTTCCTCCAGTAATTCAGTCACAGCATTGTTTTCATTTCTTTTTGGCTTTACGCAGCTGAGAGCCCTTTGTTTACGTAAACTGGACATGGGCAGTGAGATAATTAAGCTGTTCTCCAGCACTTCTATTTCTTGGTAAAGCTACTGATGTGCTTTAAACACAATAATATGGTATAATAATACATGTTTTTTGCGTATGTATGTACCCTATGAGTGATGTTACTCTTTTCTGAGTGTTTACTTACAGCTGCATATTAAGATAGAGAAGGCAATGAGATGAGACCCTTACCTAACCCAATAGGTCAGTTCTTACATGTGAAATGTAGCCTTCCTGTTGTCTGTGCTCACTTTCATACTGTTAACTCTTTTGTGTATCTGGACAGAGCCTCGGGCTTTTGTTTGTCTAACAGATGTACGTAACCATTGTAAAATAAATGGTTTTTTTGAGATCAGTTAAAATTTGTGATCAAACTAGGAGGATGGGTCAGGGGGATTCTGAAGGTTTTCTTAGCAGTAGGGTTTTTTTGTTTTATTTTGTTTTTAGCTAATTTGAGCAAACTTTCTAGATTATCAGGTTGCACTCCCTTCCGAGAAACTCCAAATACTTCAGCTCATATGTTTGAAATGTTCTTGACAAATGGACAAAGCATGGCATGTAAAGTAGGATGCAGTTTAGCATGAACGGATGCGGTCTATCAGATTTTAGTGAGACTTAGCTGTGCAAATGACAAGGTGAGGATACCTGGGAAGGCATGAGATCTGCAAAGAAGACCTGCAGCTAAGCGTCAAGCTTTTCTTCTCCATTGCAGACAAGACAAGTTATAGGCTTAAACTTCAGCAGCAAATGCGCATTCAGTTGTGATCTACTAGGAAACCTGTTAGATTTTCAGCAGTGGCTGTCTTAAAAATTGAGAAGTTTTCCCAGTAGTTTTAATATAAAGTTTGCATAGATTTGAATTAAGGCAGCTGGTAGTCCATTCGAGCCATATTTTCTATCGTTCTGGTTAGTTCTGCATGGTCTTGGAATGGATTTCAATTGTAGCCCACTGGTCCTGTTCCCATTTCTTCTGTTTGGGCTGGGGTAGGCTAGTGCTGCTGGCAGCTTGCTGGAAGTTGATGGATGTGGAGGCAAGGGTCTGTGAAATGTGCCATAGCTTTCAGACTTACAGCACTTATGGTTGTGTCGTCTTAGAGTTGTTTCAGTTTGGGAACATACTGTATGCAGTGCTTTGTCTTACCCTTGACACGTAACTCATTCTGAAAGAATCTCGTTACCCTTGGAGTTGAGGTAAGTGTATGAGATTTGGAAGGGTTTAATCTGATTGGGAAGGTTTTTAGTTTATCTAGAGGCTTAAGTCAGCTCTGAATTTTGTATTTGACTTAAGTTCTGTTCACCTGAAAGTTTGCTGTAGTTTTGGCCTCCTGCACTGCAGTCGAGAGCCGCGGAATTTCTACAGGGGATCTCCATCTTGCTTTGTATGGTCCCTAAGGAAAACAATTCTTTCCTTCAAGTTTTGGTCTTGTGGTTTTTGCTTCAACACCAAAGAATTTAGTGCAAATAAAGAACTGCTCAGAGCTTCAAATGTAAACCGGGACTGTATTGCAGTAGCTATCTGAGTATCAATCTTATGATAGGGGTATATGCCCGAGAGAGCTGGAGTGTAAGCAGATAACTTTGGTGTCTAATGCCAGTGCACGAAGAACGTTTGTCCTATTATAGCTTTCTAATTGCAGTTGTCACTTCAGTTTCTACTAAATAAATAGGCATGTCTGAAAATTCTGTGTTGAAACCAGATGTTGCTTAGAATATAAGCCAAGAAAGGAGAGAATTTGTTGGTTTGCTGTAAACGTGCAGTGTACATTCTTCCAATTTTGTTAGAGTTCTCTAGTTCAAATGTAGAAGATATGATGTGGACTTTGAAAATCAAAGCATTGTCATTTGCCATTGTAATCCTAACTCTTTTAGGGTTTTCACTTGGCTTATACCTAACTACTTGTTATACAAACAAGAGGAAAGTATGAAACTCTAGAGTTCTCTCATGAGAGCTTAAGATGCTTCAAAGTAAAACTGATTATCTCTAGTGGTAAGCGGCTTCCACTTTGGTGCTGAAACTTCGAGGAGTTGTACTAGGCAAACACTTCCTCTCCTGTGCCTCACCAAGCTTCAGTCATAGGCTGTGTACATACCAGGCTACTGTGGAAAGCTGAAATCCTGAACTACTGTTAGTACAGCTTCTACAATTATTTCATTTTTTAAAACTGATGTCGTCTTTATTCCATGTGATTTTAATATTCAGAAACACGTAGATGTAATTTTCATTTTTTTTCCTTCTTAATCTGCTCAAATGGAAGAGGAGATAGGATAACCCTGAAGCTTTATGCAGGGCTTCTCCTATGGTATAGTAATAGTGCAGAATGCCTTTTTTTCCCTCCCCTTTAAATCTTTGGCTGATAAAAGGATCCGGCCTTTAGCTGTAAGAGCTGAGGCTCTTGCTCGAGACTGCAGTACTTTGCTTAAGACTCTAGATAGCGGTTGCTCTGAATTTGACATGCACAAAATAGTCAGTCTCTTAGATGGCTTAGAGCATCAGGGGCATGCAGATCTTTTTTTGTCTGCAGCTGTCATCTTATGAACGATGGAATAGTTTACAACTTTGGTATTGTGGAAAATTTGTTCCTCTTCCCTGCTGATAGCTGTGAGAGGCTGGGGCGCTTCTGTGGATACTCTTTAGCTTCGGAACTGTGATGGTGTCAAGTTGTCAGAGTAACCTGGCATCAGAAACAGCCACGAGAAGAGAAGTGTGGCACAGCCTCACCAAGTGGTCTTTTTTCCTGATGGGAATCACTTGGATGAATTGAGCTTTCTGAGAACCAGTGGGGTTTGTAACGCAAGCAAACAACAGAACTCTCCCATCCCTGAGCTCATTGGGGTTAGTAGTGCAGCAGCTGAGTTGAATTGGTACGCTAGCTGAAATTCATAAGTTAGTGCACATCTGTTATTGAAGCAACATGATGAGGAAAAATGAGAGAGAAGCACTGATTCCTCAGCTTCTGTATTTGTCAAAATAGTAGAAACTTCTCTATCCATAAAGACTGTAGGTTTAAATGGTCGTGTATCACTTGCTTGTAATTGCATCTTTCTTATTTTAATTTTTCTATATTTTTGCTTGAAGTCACATGGAACCACAGCTCTTGAAAATGTTGTATTCATGGTTTGTAATGCCAGATTTTAGTTGATTTTACTGTAACATTGTGTATGGGTTTCAATTTTATGCAAATGTGCTTTACAAATATTAAAAAAGACATTTTTGAGGTTAAAGGGCAAGTGGAAATGATAAACTTGAAAATTGGTCTGGTTTAAAGAATGCAGTGACACATCTTTAGATTAAAAAAAAAAATCAATGCTGATGTAAAGTTTCAGGTTTTATTGATATCCTAGATATAGTTGAAAAAGAGGTCCAAACTTTCATTTTTGTAATTGGCTTTCAGAGCTCTACGGAGTTGGTGCTAGAAGCTTATGCAGATGGACTGAGTACTGGCTTTGGGCTAAAATTGACACACAGGTGAAATGTGTCTAGCTGGGAATTTCTCAATAAGATTAGTTTAGTTGAAATGTTCATAGGTTCAGACCATGGAGTCTGACTGTCTGAGTTAAAGGATATTACCGGTGGTGTTATCCAAATGCCTCTCAAAAACCGAGGAGCACCAACCACCTCTTTATGAAGTCTGTTCCAGCTCTTGACCACCTTCATGGTAAAGAATTTTTTCCTAATGCCTGGACTGACCCTCCCCTAGCACAGCTTTCTGCCATGCCCATGCATCCTCGTGTCAGTACCAAGGGATAAGAGATGGGTATTTCCATTTCCTATGCTCAGGTAGCTGCAGGAAGCAATGAGATCGCCTCTCAGCTTCCTCTCCTCCAGACTGGACAGTGCACGCTTCTACAGCTCTCCTCACAGGACATGTCTTCCAGCCCTGTCACCAGCTTTACTCCATCTCAGGGGCAGAATCTGACACACACCCTTGTTGACTTTCATGCCATTGAAGACTGGAGTGTTGGACAACCAACCTAGATCGCTCTGTGAGGTCTTTCATCCCTTAAGAGTCAAGAGCACCTCCCAGCTTAGTATCATCAGCAAGAGGTAATTAAGATGTGGTGTACCCAGAAGTACCACTTGGTTTGGGTAGACAATAACAATTGCCTTGGCTGTAAGTGAAGGCAACACTCCTAATCATGTACCTTTCAAACCACTGCCAGTGGGAAGAAAACATCAAGTCTTGAGTCATCAGTGGCAGCAGTGAGCTTTGTGCTGCTCTTGCTTTGGTGACTTACCTTCTCTGTTTTCAGCATAGAACTAATTCTTATTGTCACTAATAGGAGAGTAGAGTAATGTGCAGGAATACTTTGTACAGCACTCTAACAGAGACAGGAAAATTGGGAAGGGTCATTGCTGCTTAAGTCCACATGTGGAAAACTGAATTGTGTGGGCTCCACAAATGGAGTTTCCAAAAGCAGGGTTTGTCAGAGGAAAGGCAAACCTGGAAGTGAAACCGATGGTGATTGCCTTAATACAAACTTCCTCTCTGACTATTCTGTTGTTATTTTGCTCTGTAGAAGTACTTTGGGTGAAACGAGTAACCATTAAATATTGCTTTTATTCACCTCAAGTGCAATATTTGTGCAAAAACCAAGGGCACTAATGTTAAAGGAAAAAAATAATTTTTGTCTTAAAAAGATCTCAAACTCCTGCTTTCCCACCTGTCCCGAAAGTTGAAGAGGTAAGTACCTTACAGACATGCTCTGAATATAGTTGTTGCATTATCAAGAAATTCAACCTGGGGCTTAACAGATCCCTTTTGGTTTTCTTATAAGATGTGCATGAGAAGTTAAAGTTTCTTGCTTCAAATTGTGAAGACTTTCATAATTTTTAAAATGCCTTCAGCAAAACCTTTTAAAAAACAACAACAAAACAAAAAAACCAGCAACCCTCCACAGCTCAAATTTCAGCCGTCTTGAGGGGATGTTTTGGTATACATGGAGCTGGAGGCTTGCTTTCTTGTGGCCTAAAGAGAAGGCCTTACTTGCTCTTCTTAAAAAGCAGTTGTGCCTATTTCCAGACCACTAGAATGGCTAGAACAAAGCTAAAATGAATAAATAGAAACATAGTAATTTAGTTGTTCATGGACGTGCATGGGACTTTCTTGTGGTTAGCAGTAACTAGAGCAGCCACCTAACATTCTCAGATGTGGAGTTGTCTGGACTCGCGTTGAATATAGGAACTTTCAGTAGCAGCAGACTGGTTTTCCAGTGTCTGTTAAAGGCTTGAGACTGGATCCAGAAAGCATTTTGTTGATTTGATAATAACTCTATCTTCCCCTCCAGTACTTTGTGTGAAGTTTGGAGGGGTTGAGGGAAGGTACCCCCACACTGAGTCCTATTATCCAATTTGTTGGAGGTTTTTTTTTGTTTTTTACCATTGCCCTTCATGTAGTTGAGTCAGTTCTATGGCTTACTGAAGGGGCGTGAGTAATATTTGGCTGCCTCTAGCTTGTTGGGCATGCTCAAAGGCTATTTAGGCGAATTTCCTTTTTAGTCTCAAGTCTGTAACTACCTGTGTTCTGATTGTAAACCGAATTCAGGGACTGAATGTGCATTGCATCGTGAATTGTGTCTCATTTAGACTTCAGATTGCTGTCACAGCTGGACTTGGAATTGGATTATTGAAAATTTAGAGGGTGTGGCTGTAGTATCAGTAATATGTAGTATCAGTAATAAGAGAATGTACTGTTAGTCCCACATCAAAAAATTCAGTGGAAACCAAAGTGATATGAAAATATGGAGACATACCTTAATTTCTGAAGCTTAAGGTACTGTTAAATTTCTGTTCTGTCTGTAGGAACAGGGTTAAACTGTTACAAGGCCTCTGTCAGCCAGCAGTGTGACAGGGTAGAGACTTAGTTCAGCATTTTACAGTAATTATCTATCAAGTCAGAATATCAGAGAAGAAAGGGAAAGCTATTTGTGTCTTGGACTTATTCTTCTAATAGAAATAAAGTACCACGTTGAATTTTTAAGTGCCTTTTCTCCTCTCCATCCAGTTTTCTCTGCCTTTTATTTTCCTAAAGAACCAGTCTTTTAAGTACCATTAAGCAAAACCATTGTATTTTAGGTGTAGGTAGAAAAGTTTGTCCTCTGGTCATCATCATCTCTCAAAGGTTTTTATGTAGAAATTTTTAAAAGAAAAGAAGTATGGCTGGTTTTGGTCCGAATACCACACGTATCTCAAATGGCTGCTCAGGTCCCTGACCTACTAACAGCAAAACCTCATCTTCCCAGCTTTTTGTTTCAGTGTTAGGCAAGAATTTTAGATAAGTCAAGGTTGCAGTTCTGAATAGAGCTTGAATGTCAAAATTTGTTTTCTACTGTGTCTGCAGTTGACTTTTACCATTATGCCCAAGAAAGAATAAAACCTTCATCTAGCTAGGGAATTAAGTCTACACAAGTAGTAACACGGTTTTTGCTATGTTTCCAAGTGCAGATGACATTGATCACTTTTCTTTGCATCATGACATTTATTTCAAGCTCCATTTGGGCTTCTATCAGCATGTGCAAGTGTTTCCATATCATAATTTATTTTCCTTTAATCCTTCCTCTCCCCTGTTAACTCTCCTGCCATGGTTCTTATTGCAGTGAACTATTCTGCTAAAGAGTTTTTTTTTCAACAGCTTTAATGGAATTTTTCGAGTGGTTTATTTATTTATTTATTCATATTTATTGCTGTGGAGTATATTGTCCCTTGAGAATTGAGCTTTATGAAGACTGTGTTCATGATCGGAATGGAGGCATGCGTGCTTCTCTCCCATTCTACAAGGTGGTGAAGTATATACATACATACGTACATACATGCACTTAAAAAATTAAATACCAACTTAATATGCTGTTCAAGAGATTTCTGCTGCTCTTCCTTATTGTGAAGCTTGTATGCAACAGGCAGCAAAATGAACTGTATTTACGAAGTAACCGCTTGGCCATTTGGAGGAGCTTCCTCACTATGTGGTAGCTTGATCATTTCAGGGTTTAGAAGAACTATGCTGAAGTCTTGGCACAGCCCTGCAACAACTTCTTGAGAGCCTGGCAACCCATGTCTTCTGGCTATGAGGTGTCAGTCTCTTCCAATGTTGTCACATCCATACAGTATATGACTGGATGTAAACAGGTTGAACTTCTAAACCCTTGCTAAATGCTCTTTATATATATATATATATATATATATATATATATAAAATATATAATATAATATATTATATATATATATATATAATGTTTTGTGAAACTGAAATACTTAGCCTTTTGATGTAGAACCATCTGGTACCGTTCTGGTTGAGCTTGGGGATGTGCTAACTCAGCAGACTTGCAGATGGAGCTGAGATGCTGAGACATGGGAGCTTCTGAAACTTCTGGTGGTGTTGTTCCACCTTGTAGTGAGGCCATGAAATAACCACATTTATGATCGAGGTGCAGATCACTGTGTGTGAATTTTGCATGTGGTCCAATGTGGCCCTTCTGGGTTTCCTGCAGTTGCTAGTATGTTTCCTGCTGGTGAGTCCAAACAAGATGAATTCTGGTTGTTTTATCTCTGTTTCATGAATGTATGGATTCAAATTTAAATATTCATCTACACACAAGGAACTGAAATATTTATTTTCTTGATTTTTTTATTTTTGTATATGCTTTACCCCTTATTTGCTGACACACTGAATTCTCCATCAGATTTTTACATGAAAGTCATAGTTAGAGGTATGAATTCTGATGCTTTTAGGTGGTATTTTAAAATATAAAATAAACACTTTAATTTTAAATCATTTGCAATATGGGCTAGCTGTTTTCTGATTTGGAAATAGTACAAAGGATATGGAGCTTATGTTTTTCTAGCTCCAGATAAATCTTGGCTTTCCTATTTCCCTGAATGTGTGCTTGAACTCCTCTAGTTTGCCTCCATTCTTAGCATTGAGGCATTGGGACATTGAGGCATTCTTGTTACAGTTCTTACTTTTGGCTATGATCTGGAGCTCAGAATTTGTTTTGCAGAAAAACAGATATTTTTTTCTACACAGAATTCCTTGAAATACAGCATGGCTGCCATTAATTGATCTGAACGCGAGGCTGATGCTTAAATCATGTCAACTCTCAAAATGTCCCATTTTCCCCTTTTCCCAAATGAAGTTGAACTGCCCTCATATTATCCTTATTGGTTCTTGACACACCACTTCATGGTAGACCTCAATTTATTTAGAAAAGTAGCCATTTGGAAATGGAATAATTACCTGCAGAAATCTGTACAAAAATCCTTTTGTTGATGTTTGAAATAATGGCCATAATTACAGTATGGAGGGTTTCGGGTCCTTCAGTTTATCTAGCAAAGGACTTGACTACATTTGAACTCTATGAACTGTCTTAAGCAGCTAAGATGGCTGAGATTTCTGGCTGACGTGGGGTGTTAGGCTTTTAGAAGGCTGTTGGAGGGCTCCTTTGCTTTTGTATGTATAATGTGTCCACTTGGAGCTTGGAACACACAGCATGCTTAGGGAAAGCCACTGTTAGTTGTTGAGGATACACTAGTTTATTTACAAAGCAAAGTGGCTGAATCCTTGCTTTAAGGGTAAAAATTTAGCTATATATTTAGCTAAAATGTGTGGATTAACAAATGTTGCTTCCCTAGACTTAAAAATATCTTCAGTATTTTTAGCTTGTCCTTAGAAACTCTTGATATTTATTGCTGGAATGGAGCTCCTTGATATGTTTGGAATAAAGAAATATTGAAGCACTTATTTTTCTCTTCCTTTGGGAAGAGTTACAAAAGTACTTGCTGCATTTTAAGAGTTGGTTCTTGTGCCTTTGGTAACAGCTCTGAAGATGTCAACTTTGGAGCTGTCAGAAGATTGCACAGTTTTCTTTGAGCCTCTCTATGGCAACCTATGTACAGAGCCTCAGGGCTGATAAAAATCTTGACTTCCCTTCTAGTGTTTGCCTTGTTTGCTGTCTCTTGATTTCTCTCTGTGTAGATGGAAGACTAAAATACATATTTGATTTTTTTTTTTTTATTTTAACTCTATTTTTTCCAGGAAGTTGCCGTTCAGGTGGTCAGACTCCTTCGTTTTTTGTCTCTAGAGTTACTGTATGATAGCTGCAAGCCTCCAGATGATGCTAGAGAATCCAGCGTGCTGCTCACTGCCATGGAGCCAATGGGAATGGGCTCTTCTGATAGAAGTTAGCAAAACAAAGATGTGGGGGATGTCTCCTTTCCCAACCACATACGTACTGAAATGGCTACTGTGGAATTCACAGATAGGTGATTTTCTCTTTCTCCTCTTAATAAAAGCATGACTTACGTGACTTAAAACTATAGCATTTTGGATAAGGTTGCATATTCATTTAAAAACACGTCGATTCCCTTTGTGGCTTTTTTTTCCCCTTCAGCTATTCAGATGTGCTTCTATATGACAGAGCATGCAGTTTTAACACCTTTTGGAAGGTGAAGTTCCAAGTCCCATGGTACAGTTTGTTTAGGGATGGAAGCACCATGGTGGTGGGGAAAGCTACATTCAATCCTTTTTCCTCTGACACTTGGTGTTGTGATGTGATAGGTTCTTCTGACAGAAGTCTTAAGTATGATACAGCTGAACGGCTGAATCAACCATCTTGGATGTTTTTTTCATTTGTAGAAACAGGGAGAAGTTCTTGAACAGTGTGTTTATGAAATAAGTAGTTATTCTGATATTTTTATTAGATAATGTTCTACTTGACTATTAAGTTTTTTGACTTTTTGTTTGAAGAATTAAGTTCTGTTTTATAAGTGTGATTATCAGCTTGACCTTTTCTTGTTGTGGAGATAGAGCAGGTACGTTGGCTTGACCTTGGTTGATCAGATCAGGGTGTATTAAAGGTGAGTTGTGCATGCCTACATTGACAAAACAATACCTGTGTACAACATCTTAACTCTAATCTTATCTAATTTCTTTTTTCTCAGCCTGCTGTAGATGAATAAGCCTTTAGGTGATTTCTGTACTGTATTTTACTACCTCAGGCAGCTGGTTACGGTCTTAATGCGGACCAGGGAATAAATGGGAGATGTTGTCATACCTATTGCATAGTTGCACCACAGTTGAGGAATCCAGAATGAAAGAATTTGAGTAAATTGTGCAGTGTATTACTGAGGTTTTCAAGTCACAGTGTTGGACAAAATAAGGAAGGCAAATGCAGCAGTTACGGCTAATAAGAAACTCCGGGCATATTATTGGAAATTGAAAGCCAGCAAAGAAGTGAAGATATTACCCAGTGTCCTAATAACCCAGTTTCCCTAAACCAGTGACTTGCTTTCTCTTTCCTTCCCACTTTTGATCTTTAAATGGCTGCTGCAGCTGGGGAAGGACTTTCTCCCTGGTAGGCTGTCACCCAGCTGCAGCCGCGTAATGCAGCGGCTGTCCGGAACTGACCCTGCCCAGTGCTGTGAGCTCACAGGCACCACGCACTTCTAAGAATGTGGCCCTGCAGTCGTTCCTCGCGCAGAGCCCTCGCTGTTGAATTTCACATCCTCCTACCAAATGTTTACAGGCAGGAGCAGCAGGGTAAGCGGACAGAAATAGAAAACCAAATTGTCAGTTCTGTACATCTCAAGTGCTTTTAAATATGTTGGCTTAAATTTTGCTTACTTAAGGCAGCAGGCTGTTCTGAACTAAACGTAAAGGTTAGAGAATTACTTGTTCTGCTTTTACTGTCTTCTTGATTAAAAGCAAAAAGCAATTGATTTTTTTATTTTATTTTACTTTTTTAGAGATTTGTTGCTAAAGATTTCTTTCTCTCATTTAGAGCTACTTCCTGTCTAGTGGTGTTCAGCCAGATTGTGTGAGCACTGATTTTTCCATGCTGTGTGTAGGTTGGTCCCTGCCTGTCTTCCAGAAAAGCATAAGCTTTGGTGGGTTGGTGGCTTCCCTCTCAAAGCCGGTTAGATGGCAGTAGAAATAAGAAAATGAAAGCAGTTGATCCTCAACAGTTGAGGATATCTTTGGGTTCTCTGTAGAACATGAGAAGTGAGGTATATTTATCATGAATCTGGTTAATGTAGGTGGGGTCCATTTTGAGTTGCTGCCAAAAAATAAGAAAGAAATAAAGCTTTATGTACCGCACAACACGCTATGGTTTAAACAGAAATTCTGACATTAGAGTTATATTTATCTTGCACCTTCGGCACCTGCCTTCTTACTAAGACTTTCAAGCTTCAAGTAGGGCTTCAGAAGACATTGGCACATTTTATCAATCTCTAGTGCTGCAGCTTGTCATGCATATAATAATTGGTAGCAGTGATGCACTAAAAGCACACACAGGCTTCGTTTATAATTCAGTTTGCAATCTGAATATCCATAGTACAAATAGAGCATCAACTTGAGCTCAAATACAAAGGTGTAAAACACAGAATGACCTTACTCCACAAGATGTAGCTCTCGCTATTACAAATTTCCTAAGGGTGTGTTGCCAGGATTTTAAAGCAGTTTGGGTGAGACAGGGTGGGTAAAGAAATGAGGTCAAATGTAGGTGGAAGCAAAGCTCTGGAATGCTTTAAAGCAGAGGTTGATGAGTTTTTTTTTTTGTGGACGCACATGGCACAGACTTCTGAGCCGTGCAACTAATGATGCTTTCTTCCTTATAGATCAGTCCGTTTATTTATGTGTGTGCCATAACTCAGTGACCTTAGTTTCCTTCTCTCACAGCCAGAGAAGGCATTTACTTTGACTTGCTGGGAGTACAGCATGTTTCTGCTAGTGCCTGGTAGGTAGGGGCTGATGCATTGGCTTCCTGCTGGCAGCCAGTGTGCAAAAGCTGATCCCCGCTGCCCTGCTTAGTAAAAACATTGCTTTAGTTGATGGGGTGTCCAAAATTTCTTGGAGGTTTCTGGACTTCTTCACAAAGTCAGTAGTAGCCAATGAATTCCAGGTCTTTTGGTGGTGAGGAAAAACAAGTAGGCATAAGTATGACCAGTTAAGCTTAGTAAGTTCAGGGAATTGTTTGAAAAACTGGTAGCTGGGGTACAGAATGTGCAGTAGAAACGGAGTAAAGTGCAAGTAAGAGAGATGTAGAGGTGAATTTTGCTGGTAATTTGTCCCTTTGGGCAAAAGTTTCATTTTTCCCCAGTATATCAACTTGCAAGTAATGTTTTAATCCCCATCATTACACTTAGTGCTTTACAAGCATTGCCTAATGAAGCACCAACTCCTGAGGAAACTGTCGGCTAGAAAGGCTTGTGTGCAGTGTGAGGCTTTCCATATCTGTTATAATTTCTTAGTCTCACTCTGCTTCATTCACAGGGCACTTTTTCATTAACAGTGACAAGAGTTGGCTCGTCATGGTATTCTCTTCTAGTTTTGTTGGCAGGAAGGGATCTCTTTTGTACCTGGGCAGACTCAGGGCACTGCAGCGCTGCTGGCAATCCCCAGCCCTGCTCTTTGCACAGTGTGCCAGTTCCTCCCCTGGAGCAGGGGTGCTGCCTGCAACATGCTTTGTTGTGTGGAGCTTTACTCCACAGCAGTGCCATCGCCATGTGTTTCACATGTACACACATCTGCCTTTTTTTCCGAAGGTTGTTACGTAGCTGGAAATGGTTTGTAAATACTGTGAACGTGGTAACTTTAGATAGAGTCTTTTTTACTGGGTGCTGAGAGTCTCTGCTGCAGCATGCATTGTTTTATTCAAGTTTGAAGTAATTCACTTAGGAAGAGGTAGGGCATTTTCATGTCAGTACTTCTGGGAGGTGCTGACTAAACATCCTCTTCCTCCCCCTCATTCCTGCTGAGTACAATTCATATTCCCTGTCTGTGGTCTCCTCCCCTTCTCTCCCTCATGTTTGTTGGCTGTAATCTGTTTATGAAAGAGAGGTTGTGTTTGAATGTGCTTCTGAGATGTCTGGGTGATTTTCTTTAAAGCCAAAGGACCCGCCTGCTCAGATTGTCACACAGGAAGCAGCTGAACTCAAAGCCAGACCACTCAGGCTTTCACCTTGTCTTTGTTTTCAGTCTTGCCAAATGTGGTGTTTTTTGACTGCTTCCTGGAGCTGTGCTGTGAACCAAATCATGTAAGTCACGAATAAAGCTCTCCCCGAGAGATGAGCTGAAGGAATTGTCTTCCTCTTCTTTACACAAAAGCCACTTGTTTGTGTAAACAGTTCTTTCTTAACAGTTGATTGGAAGTAATTTATGTACTTCTGTATTTACTTTCACAGTAAAGGATGTGGCATTTTATTTTTCTCCATTTCCTTTTGTAAGCATACTTTCATTTTCCTTTCTGGCACTTGAGCTCTCTTTGCTTTTTCTTCACTCTTCTCTGCCCTCCTTTAAGAAGAAAAATGCTCTTTTTCTCCTTTCAGGATGGATAACGTATTTTTCCTTTTTCAGTATCGCTTTTCAGGTATCTGTTTCTGTTGCTTTCCATCCCTGGCTTGTCATCTTGCACATCAGGTTACACTGATACTAATGCAGCTTTCTTGTTTCTATTTGTAAGGTGTGTGGGATGCCAGTCTTTCAGAGCAGCCTGCTTTGATGCATTGGCTACAATTTCTATTTTTGTTGCTGCCTGTTTATCACTGCAAGTAAAGATGATGAGAAATGGTGCCTATCCTGACTGATTTGAGGATGAGTCATACCACCTAATGTACAGGCAGATTTCATCACTTGAACTAATGAATTTTGGTCATAATATCTGCAACAAAATACCTGATGTCAAGCTTCTGATGAAGTCATTTTTTATGAACCAGGTTCCACAGGAGAACAGTGAATTATAATGAAATAATTAGTTACAGCGACAAAATAAGTTACTGCTTTGTGTTAACACCTTACTGGCAAGATAAAAGCACCAACAGGTGGTTCATCTCAGCCTTTCTCTTGTTTTTGAACTGTTGACCAAGTAAAGTGAACACACTCAGAAGGTCATTGTTGTTGCAAGTCAATGTTTCCTAAATGCTTTTCTGCTAGAGAGTTATACCTCTGATGGACTTGGCCCTAGAAATCATTTTTCTTACAGAAGTACCCAGATCAAAGGCTTTTTGAGTTTGCCCCTGAAAGTAAGTAATCTAAATTAGTGAGAATCTGCAACAAATAATGAGTCATCTCTCCCATCTTCTTTTTAGTGGCTGTTTTTCTGAAGAACAAATAATGGTAGCAGTAACTTGCATGTGAGAACTTAAAAAACTTTTGGTAGTAAAGTCTGTATTTATTTGCTTATATTGTATTTTTATTTGCACTCTTGTATAATCTGTACATACATGTGTAGATCTGGCAAGGCCTTGATTTTTGCATGGAATTTGTTGCTCTTCTGGAGTATAATTTGTTTTTCTATAACTTTAGGATGCATATAGCTGTAGTTCAGCATTGCTTGCAGCAAAATTATCTTGTTGCTATCAAAATGGGATTCAGCTGTTGTCCATATTTGTAGTCGTTCCTGCACGTGGTCTCATTAGAGCTTTGGGTGACCCTACGGTGGGTCAGCTGAACTTCCTTATTTATCAGAAAGCGAACTCAGTGTGAGAGCAAACACTTTTCTACTAGGTGAGCAAGTTGATTGGGCTTCCTTTTAGCTGTGATGACAAGGGATGGGACAGACTTCAAGACTAGGGCAGAGGAGGAAGCAGGAGGGAGTGTCCCCTCTGACAGCAGAGCATTATGTCATTTTGTCTGGCCGCACCCGTGGCAGCGTAGTTAAAGCTGAAGACTCTTGCATGCTTGCCCTGTCCTTGCTGAGTAGCGCTTTCCTTCCTTCATTGGAAACCTGCAGGCAGGCTTTTCAGATGCAGGTCGAAGTCCAGATGATGAGCGTTCTAGGACAAACATCTCACTTAAGTTCTCTTGGCTTAGAACTAAAGTTTACCTTGACAGTAGCTGGAAATACTATGGAAATAATTTTTCACTATGGCTCTCTTAACTGTTCTAGCAAGTGAGAGTGCATAGTTCTGCTTCTAGCCTAGAATAGCTTTTGTACATTCAGTTAATAATGCTTTCTGTGTGTCCCTTCTCTCTTCCATAGACAGACAAACAGAAGGCAGTGCAGTGTGTGGTTCTTGTTTTGGGTACCCATGGAGCTCTCACTTGGATTGCAGATTGTGTCAAATATAAGGAAAAGATGGAGATGGAGTTGGATGCACTTGCTAGGGAAATGCTGGCACTTACTGTACCAAAACATCTTTTTAAATTTTTTAGGATAATACAGTAGGTAAACAAGCTTCAGATAAGCCCGTATTTGTAAGGAGCTGCACTTGGAAGTTGCATTACTTAAAATTGAAATTTATTTGAAAGAAGAGCTGTTCTGATATACTGATTTACTTGCTGAGTATAGAAACATCATCTCAGTTTCTGTAGTTAGGGGATGTGTCTTAAATGCAGGCATGCCCAGTAACATTGCTGCCTATGTGACATGAGTAAAACACATGGTTGATATTAATCTTATGTATACTTGTGAGGACTTTGTCTTAGCAGCTGAAGCTCATACTTGAAGGGAAGAATTGGATAGTTTACCTTTCTTAAAGCTTTTATTCACCTTAGCCTGTGTTAGTAGTGTTGTACTGTTTCCTGTATGTACTCTCAGCTCTACAGAAAAAATTGGTGAAAAACAGCCCATTCCTGTAATTAAACAGGCAGTTCCAAAAATTATGCTCAATCAGTTCTGCTGTTTGCCATCATCAAAATAAACAACTTATCTGTTCCAAATTGGCATTTGGAGATGTGGGAATCCAATTAGAAGTGCGAAGCTGTCATAGTTTAGAGGCAAGCATGAAAGTTGTGTTTCTCTGTAAGCAGGAATGTTCGTTCCATGAGAGTTGCTGGAGCTCGTTGGGGAGCAGGGGCATGATGCAGTGAGGGGTAATAAATACCATAGCAGCTTCTGGTTCCATAACATTTCTTGTGTGAAGTCACTGGATTTGACTGTGGTCTCTGCACTTCTTGGGCACTGCTCAGGGCTTTCTCTGTACACAGTGCTAGTTCTTTTTTCTCTCCAGCCATTTTGAAAACCCTTTAAAGTATGTTCTCCAAATATTCTTAGGTCTATAAAATGCATGTTGGGATATGCTTAATTTCTGATGCTGTGACGAATGGAAAGATCTGCTTTTGTGAAATGACAAAAACTACAGTGTTTGAGGCAGTATTTTTCTAAAAATGGATCCTTATTGAAGACATTTTAAACAGCTGTGTGAATTACATGCCCACGTTAGAAGTATATACAATTACAGCAGTACTTCAGGTAAACAGTTGTTGAATTTAGTATCCCTTTGGGAAGAAGATAAGAAACATGTTTTGCTACACAGAAGTAGTACATTGAGTAGTAGTACATTGAGTTTTCAGGCCCCATCCTATGTAGAGAACACAGCTTACTCGAGGCTTGCTTGTCTACCCACTCAGAAAACATATATGCTGAAGGCAGTTGAAACAGTTGTCTGAAAGCTGTTGTAATAGCTTCTGTAAACTTGGATTCGGGCTTTTAAAATACTCTATGGATTCTGGGGTCTTTACAAGTCCTTGCTCAATCTGTGGTGGAAGAATATACAGCAAGATAATAAAAATAATAAAATAATCTTCAGAGCAATAAATGTGTTCAGATAGCAAAGTGACACAGTGATGGTGCAGTTGGTGACAGCACCCTTTTGAGGACATTGTCTCACCTGTGTAAATGAGCTCTTAGCTGCCAGACCCTCAGTGCTTGCCTCCAGGAGCTGGAAGCACCTTTTTAGAGGTAGACAGAGGCTAAAGCGGAGTCCAGCTCTCCAAAGTGCTTTTGGGAGAATTTAAAGCCTAAAGAAGTAGTTAGCATCCCCACCCCTTGATAGATAGGAAAATGTTTTACCGTGCTTTACCTGTGATGGCTTGATTGATTTTCAGTGAAGCACTGTAAGTGTTGAATAGCTTTTCTAGGAAAGGACTTGGCTGCAGACATACAGCTGTGTGCCAAGGTATAGGAACATGAGTTGTGATTGCCCTTTCCCAACTGGATAAGCACCACGTAGCCCAGCATTTTGTTATGTTTATACTTGGACTGAGATGACTTGTACCCAAATTCAGCTTTGCTTCTAATCACAAGGAGACTGTGTGGCTGCAAGGAAGGCTGAGATAATGCTGGTGACTTTGTCATTGCCCTCTTGATACAGATTAAGAAGTAGGTAGGATGTGATGAAGGACACTCTTCCTTCTGAGTGAATTGGAGGGGCAAACTCAAGGCTCCTGCTGTAGTTGTGAGTTATGGACAAGGAAAAAGCAACGTGGGAGAGGAGCTACAAGAAGGAAAACAGATCTAGGGGGGCAGTGAGAGTAAACAGGAAGGATGTGGAAATACATGTTAGGGAAGAAACTGGGTGGAAATAATCAAAATAAGGTTTTTGCAGATGGAAGCAATTGGTCTGGAACATTGTTCAGGTGCATTTAGAAAAAGTCATTTCAGTAATTCCACCACATCGTGAAGCAACCGTCACGCACTTTTATCAGTATTCGTACTTATGCTTGCACTCTGACTAAGCCAAAATGTGTGGAGCTGTACTTTCTCTGTTTTGCATTAGAACAAACAAAAATCACTCCTTTTACTTAATTTTGTAATTGTCAGCTGTTCGCAGGCAGCGCTGCCCAGAATTACAGCATGCTCCTAGCTTGAGCTGGGAGAAAGAAGTTTTTGTCCTTAGGGTAATGGCTCCGCGTATTCCCCAGGGTTAAGGCTCAACTATAGGATGAGAAATGTAGGTTGCTTTTAAGGAGAACTGGGTTTTATTGTAAGTGACTCCAGAAGCAGACTCTGGAAAAAGCAGACCAGCTATTTAAGGTGGCAATAATATGGTTTGTATTTTCTCTCTGTGTGTGTGTATTATGTTTTTTTTTCTTTTCCCTAGCTATGTTAGTTGTCTGACCAAAGCTGAGTGTTCTCTCCTGGACTTGTGTGCTGTTGTGTTGTCTCTGCCCAGTACAAAGACGCATAGTTCCTAATGTTTTCATTTCTATTTTTGATACTGTCAAGTTCCAAAAATTTCCTCAAAATATGGTAAACTTTACTAAAATAAAATGTCTATAGGTGGACTACCACACATCTAAAACAAGCAAGGAAACCTTTCCTTCCCACTTCCTCAAGTTGAATAGATGGAGAAGAAAATACTGTAGAAATAGATCGTGGGCAGAAACTAACAGTTAAAAAAAATAATCTCTTATTTACTTCTAACAAAGCAAAACTTGTTGCTTTTACCTGCTTGTAAGCTGTGAGGATGTGTTTTTAGCTATTTAAGACAACAGTTGAGGTATTTAAGTGGGGGTTTAAGCTGCTGGTGTATTTTCCATGTTTCTGTAGAGTTCAGGATGCTCAAATTCTTGTGTATGTGATTGACCAAGTGCTGTTAGTATGCACGTTTACTGATTGTGTGATTACAGGGCATCAGGCTGGGTTTTCTTCATTGCCATTTAAACATGTACCTTCCTTTTATTGGCTTCTGAAAACACACAGGAAGCCCCAGATCCTCCTTCTTGTTGTTCCTCTGTGTGGTGGCCATTGATTCTGGTTTCCAGTTGCCTTCAGATAGTGGGAGGGCTGTGGCCTTGCCTCAGGCTCTGCTGCTGCCTCTTCCCTCCCTGCTGTGCCCGTGCGTGGCCCAAGAGTGTCACTGAGCCTGTCTTCAGCCAGGTGCCAGCTCAGGAATCTAGCCATCCCTTGGGGCCTGCGTATATCAGTGATTCTGTGCCCAGTGAGACTTTGGGCAGCTGTGTCAGATACCAGTTTTGGGTCTGTTTGTTGCCTGTGTTGCCAGGTCTCGACTCAGTTCTGCTCTCCAAAGCCATTTTGCCTCGTATGTGGCTGTGGTTCAGACTGTGTAGCCTCTCAAAGAAGTGGTTGTGTGCTTTAGGGCTGTCTTACAAGTTATCTATCACAACCATGCGTAGTTCTGAAGACTTTTTCCAGAACATCTGTTAGGAACAAGTGAACAAAGCAATTTTAAGATATGTTCTCCAGATGTTCTGGCTCTGTACTAACACAGCCCCGATGGAGACAGATCTGCCCAGCTGTGGAGCACCCAGTGAGAGCAACTCTCATCGCCTTGAAGTATTTCTCCAGAGATTGTCCCAGTGCTTTCAGAGCCAGTCCGCCTGCTTCTCTCCCCCCCCCTTCCCCCTCCGGTGGGGGGGAGCAGAAAGCAGGGGAGCAGTGTAAGTAGCTGCTTTTAGGAAGGCACGGGAAGGAAGTAAGCCACACTTGTCATATGGACTTGAGAGATCCAAGTCAAGAGAGCAGGCCGGAGCCATCTAGTAGCAGAAGCTACAGTGAGAGCCTCACTATTTCCTACTTTCATAGGGTTTCCAAGGTGGAGAGAGTACCAGTGGGACTGCTGTATTTGCTGGGATTTGGATCTTGCCCTAACTAACTTGGATCCAGCCAGATAGAATCTGTGATTGCTTGGTGTCGTCTTGTCTCTTTTGAAGAAAATATGTGTCTGGAATACTGGGCAGTGACTCAGTTGATTCATACTCCTTCTTCTGTCCCTGCTTATTTTGAGACTTGCCTGAAGGTGAAAGAGGTGTTGCCTTTTAAAGGTGTGTTCTACTTGGGGTGGAATTCCCGTGAGATGTCATCAACTGTAGCTGGTCACACAGCTGGGGAGCCAGCCCACTTCTAACCTGGGCTGCCTTTGCTGACATGAGTGCTTTCAGAGTTGCAGCCTGTGGCACAGAGGTGTGTGTAGCTGTCTGGGAAGCAAGTTTTTCCTGACTGTAAGTGCCTGGAGTAAGATATAATTGAGATGGCTAAACTTGACTTTTTCCTGCTCTTTCTCCCATAACCCCAAAATCAAGTTCCTCAACCACATCTAGCTTAGCATCTGTCCATTTCTTCTCTGAATTGATGTCCTTACAGGAGTATAACGGAAATTAGTTCATCAAATCACGTTCAGAGGTTTTCCTGTTGTTAAATCAGGCAGTACGTCACAGTCAGTGTTTCTCCTCAAAAAGTTTAGATTTAGAAGGTGAAAGGTAACCATACTGTGTCAGGTCAGTAGTTCATGTAGCCAGATATTTCGTCTTCAGCAGCAGCAGTGATTAGCTGTCTAGGGACAACATGTGAATATTGCTCACAATCCTCCTCCTCTTCTAGCTTTCGGTCATTGTTTGAATCTGCATCATCAGCTGTTCCTTCAGTATCTATCTGCTCATGACCCTGAGGTAACAGCTGGCAAGCAACTTCTGCAGTCTGTGTTGATATTATCTGCTGCCATCGGGTTTTTGTGGGCTTTGAATATATTCCACTCTCTAATTCGTGTTTGAATAAAAGAGGCCTAGCTTCATCTGTCTTCTCAAGAGATCACTCCACTGTGTCTTTAATCCTTCAGTTGTCCTTTTCTATACCTTTCTGAATTCTGCTTGCATACGCTTCTTGTCTCCTTTCTGGATATCAACTTACTGCCTTTACATAGCAGTAGAATAACTTTCTGCCTTGTTTTCTGTCCATACCTGTTGATGTCCAACTCAACAATGGCTGAGGTCCCTTTTTGAACAGTAAATTCCATACAAACGCGGTCTGGAAGCACATTTTACTATTTCCTTGTATTCTTTCACATCACTGCACTGAAGCTCACCCATCAGACTTTGCTTGTGCCTTCAGTTTTGCGAGGTCAAGATTCATAGCCTGCCACTGCAGCAGACTGCCTGAAAGTGCTTAGCTTTGTCTGCAGACTTCAGTAATTCAGCTGTGATCTTCTCTCTGTTCTTCTGAACAAAATGAGTCCCAGCAGTGCTGCCAGCTCAGCACCATTGGTGATCCTTCTACCTACTGGAAAGCTGGCTGTTAGGTCTAATTCTTCCTAATTGTTAGCCAGCTTTCTGTCCATAGATGGACTTCTCTAACCAGGCTACTTGATTTCTTGCTGTATGCTATTAAAGGAGTAGTTTAGGTTTTCCAAAAATCCAGGTATGTTTTCTTTGGATCCCATGAGCCTGTCTGCTTGAAGTGCCAGCACTCTAGAGGGGGCAGGGTTTCCCTTTGCCAAGGCATTATTGCCTTCATCCAGCAGACTGTGTGTGCTATGCCCTTCTTTTCTGCAATTTTGCCACAGAAAGAGGTCACAATTTATCAGTCCCTGTCTTTGAACACTCCCATCAAAATCTACTAGGTTAATTATGAAAGAACTTGAAAGCATAAATGTGAAGTTTCATCCCGAGTCATCACACCCAAGAGCACAGGTTTGGAATAGTGAGAAGTGAAAACTCAGTTACAAATAAAGCAGTTCTGCAGGTATTAACTGTTTTCTATATATCATATTAGATCCAAATTAGGTACATGCCTTCATGTAAATAGGTGATTTACAGTTCTATTAAGTTAATACTGCGTATATTGCTTTTGAAAATAATAACCCAAGCAAGCACTGATATGTTCTTAATGCACTTGGCCTTAAGGTAACTATTCTGAATAGTGGGAGTTCCATGCAGTAGCTGATGAACCCTCACCCCTTGCTGCTGTTTGGTTTTGATTGCAGTTCTAGTGGCAAGGCTGGTTTCATTTTCTTGCCGACCCTGGTCTTTTCGGTTCCCCTTGCTAGTTTCTTCTACAGCTGTGCTGTGAACCCCATCAGTGAGATGATCCAGACTTAAAAATGTATGTTTTTTAATGACAAACATAGCTTGGTTTCCTTCCCAGATTTCTTCATTGATGTTTATAGTGTAGTCACCAACAGTTGGGGCAGCATGATTTAGTGAGTGATGAATTATGGTAGTAAAAACAGGAATAAGCTGCTGCACTGTGTGGGAGACTTTGTAATCTGACTTTGCTACCAGAGGAAAGCAACATGCTGCTACACAATCAGTTCTGTGTAAAACCACTAAGTTAGGAGCCCTACCTTTTGTTTTTCATACAAAGTACTTTGCAGCTGTGAGTACTGTTACAGCTGTGGGTTATTGCATTGGTGAGGTGAAGCTGCCTTTTTGTATACAGTATTGATGTTTAACTGAGAATATGCAGTAAGCAGTAAATATTCACTCGTTGCCATAGGGTGTAGTAATAGAATATTGCACTCCTGTGGTTTTGTTTAGAAGATAGCAAATTGCTTATCTGCTTCAAGTGACCTTCATGCTACATTCAGATTGTCCCTGTTGATGCAGAAAGTTGAATAATGGACAAAATACATGCTGGTAAACCTGAAATACACTGAACCAGTTCTAACTCTGCTTGGAGGGACATTATAGTACTGCTGCAGAGCCTTTGTGTTGGAGATGGGTTGATGGCTGTAAAACCCTGAAGCTCAGTGTGGCTAATTGGAAGCTTGCAATTAATAAACGTCTGCATACTGTGGGATTCTTACTATAACAAAAAAATGCTATTGAATGTTTTATTTCTCATAATCAGACTGTCTTAGGATGTGATATGATACTGCACTGTATCGATTATTTTTTTTGAGAGATGGATTGTCTGAGCTAATGTTTTGTGTTAAACGTTGGTTCACGTGTCCTCTCAATCTGAATGCACGTACTTTGCAGACGGTGTTGCATCGATCTGTCCTGACTGTGGGGATTTCTCTATCTCACAGGGCAAATGACAGGGGGATGAATTGTGAAATTGAAGGAAGTAACTTACAACTCTTAAAAAACAGTATATACGTGATTTACTTAGGTTTAAAACCACCCGTGTGGTATTCCAGGGTGTATTTTTTTAATTGTGTGAAAATGTTCATGTCAAAATAATTCTGCTAACAGATGTTTTACCTAGTAATGTTTCTCACATCAATGCGGAGAGCCAGACACTTCACTGTTTTGTTTACAGTCAGTTTGCAGTGTCTATATTTAAGGACTAAGTTCATATCCTGGCCACAGTTCTTTCTCTCTTAACATCTCAAGAAAATAATTAACTTCTTTGTTTTCAGAAATGGCCGTGTAGTTAATTGGACAGCACTCTTTTGGTTACTGCATAGGCAGCTTTCTGCTTCCAACTCATTAGAGTCCCAGGCCACTGCAAAGATCAAAAATATATTTCCCCCAGGATAATATTTCTAATTCTACAATAAAGTACCCTGTCTTTCTGCTCTTCTGACATAATTTCTTGTTTGGATTCTTCAATGATGAAGAGATATTCTGAATTACTTTATTTATTCCACAATTCCATCTATATATGTACTCCACAAAGTATGATGACTGTTCATTTCTTCATGTAATTCTACCTTCCTGGGGAGTAATTCTGCTTTCTTGATGAACAATCCAAGGTAAAGATAGAAGAAGAGCTATCATAGATGACGATAGATGATAGATGATGGGTAGATGACGATCACTTGTTATGAACCTGTTTTTGAGTAATTTCAGTATTGCCAGTCTTTAGTGTTTAAAAAAAGGTTAGAGTTTGAGTATTCCCCAGCCATCTAATTTTGAACCCACATGTTAACTCCCTTCTGATGAGCAAAGAAAGTGTAAAGGTTTTTCTTTGTTCCTAATTCCTGTCTGCTGTATGAACGGTTAGGCTTAGGATAGGATGAAGTTTAAAAAAAAAAAAAACAAGGAAAAAAGAAAGCAATAATTGGATTAAGAAGTATATCATTTTCAGGTCATCTTACAGAAGAAATGAGTCCTTTGAAAAACAGTTCTTCTGAGCTCTGAAATTGCATGCCAGCTCAATTGCATTTCACTCTTTCAAAGAAAATACTTGGAAAAGAGCTGTTTTCTCCTTAATTGCATTCTGAATTGCAGTTCTATTTGTTTTATCAAGGATCTAAAGTGAAATATTAGAAGTTTCTTTGCATGTCAGCGTAAGGGGAAACAAAATCCCGGTTTCATTTCTTAGCAGATAAAGTGCTATTAGTCTTTTTTTTTTTTTAAAGAAAAAAAGTCTTTATTCAAAAGACGGAAGTGTGCTTTATAATAATTTTGTATCTGAACTGCAATAGAAAGGCAATTTTTTGCTTGTGTGTGTGCACGCACACCATAGCTAAGATGATGACTGTCATCTTTTCTTTGCTGAAGGCCTTCAATGATAAATTGGGTTTTGCAATCAATATCTTAGCTACATGTCATGTCTCAGTGTAACTTTCCTGTGGTTTTGTGGGTGAGTGGCTGCTACTGTGGAAAAATAACATCCATTCAAGACTTTGCTTCCTGTTTCAGATAAAATGCAAGCATCCAAGCATATTCTGTGCACTCCTTTCCAATCTTCTTTTAGTGAGAACTGCATTCTTCTCAACTCTTCAGAAGAATCAGAAGAATCAAACACCGCTTTACCTTTTTTTACTTTTTATGTCATGAGATTCTTCTCCTGTTCCCAAACTCACGTGAAGGAATTCTAGTCGTACTTTAATTAGTCTGTATGAAGTCCTCAGTTGATTATATATATTGTTTCTGAACGACCCTGAGAGATGACTTTCTGAACAAGGTGAGGACTAATCCTGTGTAGTAGAATGTGCCTGAAGGACTCCTGGCATGTTCTTACTTCAACCACCATGAACTTTTTCAAACAGAGTTGTCATTATTTACTACTGTATGTATTCAGATTAAAAGAAATTCAGCTTTTTGCCAGACAGTCCTGACATTGCTTTACTTTAGGGATGTCACTTCTGCCCGTTAGGAACGGTTGTCTTGCTGCATGGAGTATCTTTGGACCGTGGGATGGGTTTGCAAAGCCAGAAAATAAAGTGCAGAGAATGCTGCCTTGGGTATAGGAAAGACCTGAGCCACACCTACATAGGTAGGGGCTGGGAGAGTGTGCTAGGATGCTGTCTCTACAAGGTCATCATGTTGTACACTCTGCCTTAATCACTTGCTGTTTGCTGCCATACATGAAATGGGGAAAATGGGACAGATGAACCTGTGCTTTATGTGCTTTATAGATGCTAGATGCTCAAACAACTTACTTAATGAATCTTTCTAATAAAGGAATTGTATTAATTAGTGCTTTGTTTGTTTGCCACTTACTGTCTTCAGAAGGGCTTATTTATCTACCTCAGTGGTGAGGAGCCATAAGATTGTTCTTCTGTCTGTAGTCTTACATATGCGTGTCTGCTGCTGTGCTGAAAGTAACCTCCCAAGTTGGAACAAGAATATCATTGTCATTATTTTCCTATCTCAGCAGCACTAAAGAAACAATAGGCTCTGCTATCTTCTTCTAGCAGTAGGAGTTTTTTGCATGTACCTTCAATTGTGGCCTCGTAATGACTAGACTCCTAGAATGGGGAGTGCGCGTATGAGGAAAAGGAAGAGCAAGAAGAGTTGAGGTCTGTTTTCTTTCCTCAGAGATTGAACTTGAATGAAGAAGACTTGCAACACTGTTGACAAGACAGCCTCAAGTGCTTTGAAAACCTGTAGAGATTTGACAGGGTAGCAGCTGAAAAACCTCCACTTCTCGATCGATGTGCAGCTCCTGCACAGGCCTAGATACAATTTCTCAGCATTTACTCTCCTGAGTTCTTAGGTTAGTTTTCTACTTAGTATTACTTATTTTCTGCTTCGTATTCCTTCAGAAGTGATACGCTTTTAGTCCAGTATGGAACAGTTGAACTGGTTTTGTTCATTTTCTTATTGTCATAAATGAGAGGAAGTTTTATTAAAACAACACTGCTCTCCTCTCCATGTTACCAGAAACCTGCCTGTATTTCAGGATTTCAAGTTCCAACAGTCTTCCTTAAATGAACAATTACAGGAACACTGTTGAGAACCTCAGTGGTATGTTTAGAGCTTTTCTCCCGAAGCCTCATGTGCTGGCAGGAGGGAATTGATTCCCCAGATGGCTGGTCTCATTCTACAGAGAGAAGTATTGCTTTTGTTTGTGGCTTTTCTTTGTGGAGATTCTCATTGTGTAGGATGTTGTTTCCAAATATTTTATTGTGATATACAGATTTTACTAAAACATCTGCTGTGGTTTAAGTTAGACTATTACTGGCCTCTCTCTGATGCAGAAATTCTTGTTAAAATAGGGTGAGGGCTAGAGCTGCCCTTCTGTGCATAGAAGGGCCCACAGCTTTGAGTCCCAGGATATGGTTTTACACTGCACAATGTGTCTGAAAGTGTGCAGCAGGGAGTGGTCCTATTCACCCTTCTTCTTCCTGTCAGACCTAACAACTACCTGTCCCCAAGACAGCTTGCTTTGGTTTGGAGATGGATTTCTTTGTCAGGTCAGTAGATAACCTGTCTCATCTAAGGTTACAAGTTTCCCAGATTTCCTATTGCAGGAGGAGTGAAGGTGGGAGGTTGGACCATTGTTCTAGAGAGTAGCCCTACTTTAATTAGATGATTTAAAAGAAAAAAAAGGGGGGCGGGGGGGCTCTAGTTCATCTACCAAACTTAAATAGTTCTAGAAATGCCTGATATTTAGTTTTCTCTTCTTGCTCCACTGTTTTCATAACTTCAGAAAAAACCAAAACCAACAACTTGAAAAGGGTGGAAAACTTTTCATCTAGCTTCTAAATGCTGCCTCATTTTTGTGCTGTTCCATGTTGTCATGACAACCAGCAGTGAGGCTGTGTGTAGTCTTTAGGGCTGATCTGCGTTCTGCAGCAGGACCAGGCAGTACTGCACAAGTTGGTTTTGCGCCCTTCAGGGGTGATGTGATGTCCCTTTGACTCTTCAGTTAGTATTGAACGGGGGATCACAGTTCATTGTGGGGATTTCAGATTAGCTCCTTGTTCAATCTGTTCTGTGCCATTTTTTCACTATGCGTGTTTCCCTATGCCTTTTTTCCCCACCCACAAAGGATGTTAATTCTAAACAGCTGGCTATTTTCTTAACTCCTCTTTGAGAATTAAAAGGTATCAAATAAACACTTGTCATAACTGGCTTTATCTGTCTTCCTCTTGGGATTTTGGCTTCTGTATTAGATTCCAGACTACCTGTTTCTCACTGCGATTTCATACTCAGTCTGATTAATACCACAGGTTGGTCTCTGGTTATCTGGTGGTGTTTCCTGGCTGACCATTATGCAGTTTCCTCTGTGAGGAAAACTAGCTTTGTCAGTCGGTGCGTGGTAGGGCAGCCTGCAGTTCTGGAAGAGGAGCTTTCTTTTCATCATAGAATGGCTTAGGTTGGAGGGGACCTTAAAATATCACTGAACTTCAGTCCCCCTGCCACGGACAGGGTTGCTATCCATTAGATCAGACTGCTCAGGTCCCATCCAACCTTGGGGTGGGACATCCACGGCTTCTCCAGGTAATTTGTTCCAGTGTTTCACCACCTGTGAGTTAAGAATTTTTTCCTAACACGTAACTTAAATCTCCCTTCTTTTAGTTTAAAGCCATTCTCCCTTGTTCTGTCACTATCAGGTCATGTAAAATGTCTGTACCCTTCCTGCTTAAAAGCTCCCTTCAAGTACTGGGAGGCCTCAGTGAGGTCTCTTTGGAGCTTTCTCTTCTCCATGCTGAGTGAGCCTGGCTTCCTTAGTCTTTGGTTATAAGAGAGGTGCTTTGGCACTGTCATTGTTTTTGTGGCCTCTGCTGGACCTGCTCTAGCAGCACTGCAACCTTGTGCTAGAAGTCCCACAGCTAGTGATGTGCCTGGCACAATGGGCTCCTATTCACAGTTGGTCCTTAGCACTGCTGTAACAAACACAATTGAAGGATTTCTCGTTTAAACTCCAGTGGAAGAGGGGAGATTGCCTCTGAGGTTTATTAAGATGTTCTTAACTCATGCCAGCGCATCATAGGGAGGGCTTTGGTGACTTAGAGCTACTGTGTGCAGGGGTACAGTTAGAAACCTCTTAACAGATGCTGAGAAGTAATGAAAAGGGGAAAAAATAACGATAATACCTGTTCCTTGGGATCAGATATGCATTTGGCTAGGTGGCATACCTATGTTTAACCTGCATCAAATCCTGGAACAAACGCAGTTAAAACCCAGCTAGATAAGTCCACAAGTAGCCAGCCTCCTGATTAATGTTTGCACGGCACAGTCATGAAGGGCTTACAGCTCCTACCTGAGGGGAAGATTGCAGGTCTTTCAGGATTTCCCAGGAGGTGTGTGCTATTAATCAGTTGTTAGCCTTTCAGGGAAGAGAGGGGAGGCGTGGAACCCCTGCCAGAGCTGTCAAAGCCAGTGTATCGGTGGGTGTCCGGATTGAGTGTCAGCTATGCTAGAAGTCGCCAGTGGATGTGTTGAGGATCAGCTGTTGAATGGCACGAGCAAGTGTGTAAATACGATCCGTTTGTAACTTGGGGCTCTTCAGTGCCCTGTCAGGGCTCGGTTACAGGGGGCTTATAAGTTATTACGTGTCAGCTGAACTGCTATAGTCGTCTTTGGCAAACGTTTGCTAAATCATGATCCCTGATGATGTAAGAGAGAGGAATAACTAAAGGAAACTTCAAATGAGAGGTCCTGGTACTGTATGCGCTTTGGGGCTTGTCTGGGTTTATTGGACAGATGTAGTATAGCATAGATGTTGACTGATGAGGCAGCAATAATATTTTGCTTTTTCCACGTTCTCCCTGTCCTTGCACGTCTCGTTCTGCTTGTAATCTGTAAGCTCTTTGGGGTAGGAATGACCTGACCTGAGACTATTAAAACAGGCACTGTTACGATCGCATTAGTACTCACTGCATAAGCTGTGGAATCACCTTATCTGAATGTAAAGTTGATCTATGGAACCAAGCAGCATGTGTGGAGTGGGCTTGTCTGCATATGTGTGCGTGAGGTGGGTGGGCAGAGAGCAGAACAGAGAGGGGACCTGCTAAAAATAGCTGCTAATGTCTGCCAGACTGCTTATGAAACACCACTAGCAGCCACTGCTAAGATTACCTTAATTGTATGTTTCTGTATTTTTTCCAAAGCAGAAGTTTAAGTATAAGCATTCAGGTGAAAGCTTTGTTTAGTCGTGGGAGGAAAAAAATTCTTTCATGATGTAGGCAGATAGTAGGTTAGGTTTTTTCCCCTCACCTTAGTGTTAGCTGTAGCTCGATAAAGTACTTTATCTTAGGAATTTACTGTGCTGGTCTGTTTGCCATGCTGGGAGGGGTGCTCGGAGGAAACCACCAGAGACGGTAGAAGCCAGAAAGGTGTGGGCACCGGCTCACACAGTGATAGGAAAGAAGGCTTCTGGAAAATGATTTTTCATTTTGATGCTGGAAGTAAATATCCCTTTGAATATGACTGCATGGTTTATTGCACTGTGTGATGATGACCTGCTGGGACTTGGTGGTGGCCACCCAGCAGCTCGCTGCTGCATTCCCCTCTGCTAATGTTGGATCCAGAGGAGTCATCTGATGGCTAAAGCAATAAGGTCCGAGCTAACACAACAGGGCTCTTCCCGTGCTTTTTCTTCTCTGTGGGTTTTACTTTGTCAGAGATTGTTCTGAGTCAGGCTTATGCTGGGGAAGATGAGCACACAATGTGAAAGTTGTGTTTGCCTTGACTTCCTTAGTTAAGACTTACAAGCCTGTAGAAAGTAAGTGCCTTAGAGCTTCGTGTGACCTTGCAGTGACCATCTAACAAGACTATCATGCGAATGTTCCTGGAGCTGAGAAGCATCTTGTTATTTTTTAAGTGCTTGTTTGCTGTCTTCATCGTTAAGCTTTCAAATAGAGTAAATGGAACTGCCCCTCTAAAATAGGGGCTTAAAACTCCTGTGGCATTTGGAACAACTGGGCTGAAATGTAGTAAATCCAGATGCTGTTGCTTAGCTAAATTTTATCAGTGGGTAAATAATGGGGTTTTATCAACAAGTAAATAATAGGAGAAAACTGTCCCCGCATCTCTTTCTGTTCCTTGTGACATACTAACCTCAAAAAGGCATGGAACAGAACGCTTGAATTATATGCTTGGTTTTTTTTTTTTTTTTTTTTTTAATTATTATTATAATGAAGTTATTTTGCCTTTCTGAGCTGGTACCTCTTATTTTATGGCAGTATCATAAGGCATATTACAGTGGCAGCGGCTTACTTCTGCCTAGTATTTACTTTTTCCTCCAGTTATATCCTGCAGAAACTTAATATTTTTTACTTGGAATTTGTGTGGCCATCTTAGTAGTTCTTTTACACTGCAGACTTTGAGATGGTAGACATCTAGAAGCCTTCACTAACATTAGGTACAAGTAGAATGAATATCTACATCTGTATATATTTCCTTTGTTCCCATAAACAAAGGCAACTCTGAAGTCAGGATGGAGTGCTCTAAAAACCTGAGTGATCTTTGAGTGGCTTGGCTGTTGCAGCTAAAATTGATCTGTTTTGTGTTTGTGAATTGACACATAATTGATTGCAAGCTATAGTCTGGCTATTATCAATAAAGTCGAAAGGAGGATTGTTTCAGCTTTTCGTCATTTATCACTATCTTTTATTATCATTTGTTGATGATTTTTAAACTGAATACGGATTTTGATTACTATGGAAAACAGCATATTCATTACTGAGTGATGACACTGTTCCATGAGGGCCATGGAGAACTATCTGGTCTGCATAATACAATGTAAGTATTGAATTTTTGTGACATTCTGAAGACCCAGAGAGGTCATCATGATTGTCGTATGTAGGCTTTCTTATTTCAAGCCTTGTAGTTGTTGCCCAACTACGTGGTAAACTTTAGAAAAGATTCTAGTCTGAAATAAAATACTGTGCCACAAAAATCACACTAGCTTTCAGAGTCTTTAGAAGATTCACATCTTTGACATATGATTTTGCTCTGTTTCTGTCCCAGACTCTTGCAATTTCTGTTTCTAATCTTTGCGTGTGATATCTCCACCTATAGATCTGAGTCCTCACTGAAATTTCTATTCCTTAACTGCATCTTTTAGGTATAATGCCTGTTCAGTTTTCTCTCTTAGACTTAAATTGATTGATCTCTTAAAATCTCATTCAAAGGAATGCATCTTTCTTTTCTTACAAATCTGTGGTGTCTTTCTGAACCTCTCGTGTTTTGAATTATCACTTACCAATTCTAGTCACCAGAAATAAATGCAGTAACTTTTGCATAGATTCCAAAGAGGGAAGAGGAATTTTTTTTTTTTTATTGATGGTTTCCTGGCTGTTCCTTTATGTATCCACTTCAAGGATTGCTTCAGTGGCTGTGTTCAGCTTAGGTTTTTCTTTCTTCTCATTGCTTGCTGGGGTACCTTTCAGGTCCAAACCTGAACTCTAGGTTTGATAGCATGGCCCATTGCCTTGGTTCCTACAGCCTTTTTATGCCTGGGTTTTGCAGGGAGAGCAGCTGCTGCTTCATTTGTCTCTTCTCTCTGTACAGCTCTGAGTTTTGTGCTGCTCTTCTTTCAGACTAGTGGCAAAAATTGCAAGAAGACCCACAGTTAATGTCTTTGGGGCCTTAGATCTCAGTTATGTTGAAACTTACGGCCTAATTGTAATTTGATTAATAATCATACTGCTTTCTGTATGCTTGTTTCTTTGTTAACGTAGAAGTCAGTAAGTCACAAACCCCATAGAAGTGCATTTGTATCAGTGCTCTTTTTTCTCTCTTTTCCAAATGAGCTTGCAGTCTGTGCAAAACTGTGGAGCCCAACAATCTAGTCTCCACAAGCCATGTTACTGCTTCTGTACTACCAAAATAGCTGATAAAATGCTTGTTCTGGAATTATCATCAAAGATACAGGGTCGTAATTACCTGGGTCATCCCATTTATCTTTTTGATTCTCCTGTATTCTGATTGCCTTCAAAAATCAACACCGTTTCTCAGCTAGCTCTTCTGAAGTCCTTGGACTCAAATTGTGAGATTCTTCTGATCTTACGTAATGTCTGATGGCTATTCTTTTCTTATGGTATTCAGTTTCAGTCAAGAGGTCAAATGACATTTCCTGTGCCAAAACCAGTATGCAAATTTATTGAATGATTCTGTGGGGATGACTGACACACGTGTTCTTGTTTGGTGTTTGACTTGAGCTGTGTTAGAAATACAGAGGTTTTCTTTTGCTTTTGTACTTAAAAAACTTTAAAATATTCTATTTTAGACCGCTTACTTTGAGTTTACTCTGTTACAAATTTATGTCTATCTCCTGCTGTCTCCCAATAGGTAATGTTCATTCAGTTCCCTGATGAAGGACAGATGCTGCCCAGTAACACGGTTTAGAAAAAAATAAATAAAATTGCATTTTGTCCCCTGTACTCACTCATAACTATTAGCTTTTATCAAAATGAACCTTTCACAAAATCATGCAGGGAATCTGTTACTCATTCAGATTTACCGAAGTATGAATAGTACAATCATGATGTGATTGCGTGCACTTAACCAACTACTGATTTGATCAGCTTCTTTCTGTCAGTTAAGTTCCCCAAAATTTCCCATGCTATGTGCAGGAGAATAACTAGAAAACTGCCATCTAGAGCTGTGATTTCTGCTGCTGACAGTGTTATGAGCTCAATCATGTGTTGCTTGCACTGAAGACTTACAGCACCTGAGGACTTCTAGACCTCTTTCTTCTTTCACAGGTCATTAACCGGTATCTCAGTAGCCAGGAGTTTTGTTCCTTAGTGTAATTGGATGGTCTGTATTGCATCCTAGCAGATGACTTTTCTTGTGCTTTCTATTAAGGCTTTTTTTTTTTTTTTTTTTTTTTTTTTTTTTTTTTCATGGAGTATTCAGATCCTTTGACCTTCTCAATTAGCAATGAGTGAAAATCACCAGTGTGGCTCTGATAGACTTCCATAGCCCCTGGTCACTCACGTCCTATAAGCAGTGGTGACAGCTGCTGGTTGTAACCTATTGAACTTGGCAGGGGCTACATGCAGCGGTGTAGTATTTCCATGGAATAGTCCCTGTTTGAATGTATTGAACATAAAGCAAATTCATGATGAGAGATTGTGGGAAGGGAAGCAGTCTACAGTATCGACTTAATATTGAGCAATACGTTCATAGGGGAATGGCTCTGAGAGTTAAAACAGATCAATGGAGGTATTTCAATCAAGTGGAGAAAGATAGCTATGTGACCACAGACTCTAGAGAGCATGATGTAGGTACATGAGGTTTTCTTTTAGGTCCAGGACACCTCATGAACATCTAGTGGGATGACTGCTGTGCATGGCAACAGGGAGAAGAGTACCAGCTGGAGGGTGGAAGAAAGAGCAGGTAGGTAGAGTTAGAAGGAAGGGGAAATGCAGGAGTTTGTCAACAGCACAAGGAATTGAGGTTGTATTTGAAGTAGGAAGAAAGCAGAAATAAACATCCTATAAATTCTTTGTTTATGCCCTTCAAAATATATGAAAGAGAAGGAAAATGGATTATATGTAGTTGAAAGAAGTAAAGAATCATAGATCTCTATGTGTGTACTAGTGTGCATCTGTACTGCTCAGTCAGAAGTTAAACAGCTGAAGGGATGTAGAGCAGACATAACTTTGGACTTTCTCCAGGCCTATTCATTAGAACGTATGGTGGAGTTGTGATCAATAGCAAAGGAAGTCTTTCATGGTCTCTGAGGGTTGAAGTGAATTTAATTGACTGACAGCTATGTTGAGTCACTAGCAAAAAGTCTACGTGCAGGACGCTCGCAGTTTTGTGCTGGTGGTAGGAGTCTGCAGCTGATGGGCTGTTTATATGAGGAAATCCTTGTGCAGTGGTTGAATCCATTGTCTTACCTGGGTAAACATCATGTGGTGGAGTTTTTTGGCTTGTTTCTTTTTTTTTAGAAGCACACCTCAGGTTCCTAAACCATGTGATTGTCTCATTACGGTAGCACTGATCCAAGTTCATTTGAATTGAATTGGTGAATTGTACAAACAAAATGCAGAACTTAATATGAGGGCTGCTCTGAAAGTAATGCCTCCTAAATTGCTACGTTGGCCCACAACATCAGAGGTGGACGTTGGTGCAGTGGCAGTTGAGGCTGAGCCTTCCCAACGGTATTCTGTTCCTTGTTGTTGCTGTGCCACAGATGGCAGCAGAGGGGCAATCTGACAAAATGGCATCTAACATGGAAGTGCGGATGAAGCAAAGGTGTGGAATTGAGTTCCTCCATATGGAAAACATTGTGCCCGTTGACACTTATTGGTGCTTGCTGAATGTTGATAGAGCACAGTGAGATGGTGGCTGGTGCATCTCAGCACTGATGACAGCAATGGAAGGCCACGTTTCAGACAGCCATGTACAGCTGTCGCACCACAAAATGAACAGCAGCTTGATCACCTCATCCACATGAATTGGCGGATTGTGATCAGGGAACTGTCTGTGGAGTTCAGTATCTGCTTCAGTGCTTTGGGAACAATGGTGGGAATGTTGGAATATCACAAAGCTTGTGCCAGATAGGTCACATGAGTGCTCACAAATGAACAGAAAGAACAAGTTTGTCAGGACCTGTTGAACAAATATGAGGCTGCAGGTAATGGTTTCTGGGTTGCATTGTTAGCAGCGATGAGAAGTGGTGTCCGCACTATGAATTGGAGTCAAGAAGGCAATCCATAGAGCAGCAACGTGTGAATTTGTCTTGGAAGAAAAAGTTCAAGATGCAAGCCTCAGTGGGTGGAGTGCTGTGCGCTGCCTTTTGGAATAGGAAAGGGTTGATTTTTTTTCTGGATTTCTTGAAACACAGACAAACCATCAACTCTAACTGCTACACTGCCATGGTGACTGAGCTGAAGGCTTGCTCACACCAGGGAAGAAGACAGTCTTTCTCTTGTGACGTGATAACACCAGGCCCCATACCAGTTTGAGGGCCAGAAAACATTGCCAATCTCGGCTGGACTATCCTACTACATCCACCCTATAGTCTGGGTTTGGCACCTTCTGGCTTTCATCTGATAGAACCAATGAAAGATGGGCGTTTTCCTAGCAGTGGCGCCAGTGTAGCAGCTGTGAAATGAGGGGTCACCTCTGCCACGCAGATTTTGACAAGTGCAGCATGCAGGCCCTTGTTCATTGCTGGCAAAAATGCACAGCTAATGGTGATGGCTGTTAAAAAATAGTGGGTTTTTTTGGCTGAGAATTTGCTGTATCAAATAGTGTTATTGCGCTGTTTGTATCTGCTGTAGTTTCCCTGAAAAAAAAAATGAAGCCATTATTTTCAAAGTGACCTACATGTACTCAGCTTCTTTTTGGGTGCATAAAATTTGATTAATACCTAAGTTTGGAAGGGTAAGATGATGGTAAGGTAAAACGATGACAGGAGCTGTGCTAAAATTTAAGCAAACTCTGCTGGAAAACAGAGTTTGAGTTTGCTGTGGTGCTTTAATACTGTTGTCTTGTGAGTGGAATACATTCTTCCCCAAAACTGATCAGTATTCTGTGCTTTCAAAGAACTAATTTTACCTAATGCTCGTAAATTGTCCAATTTAGTAATTGTGCTGGAAGGTGGAAAGTGAGCTAGAAACATCACTGCATTTGAGAATTACAGTGTGTGGATTTTGTTTTCGCTTGCAATTCTGTGAACTGGCTTCTGCAATAACCTCTTCATCAAGAGCTCCCCTAAATACTATGGGATGGATGTTAAACACCTGAAAGGTGAGGGGAAGAGGTTTAAGGGTTTGGATGTACCAAGTGAAAATGCGAGGTAGTTTACTTAGGTGATGGTTGTACCATGGTATGAACCTGCTTTTTTGTTGCAGTGTAACAAGGTACCATTACACTGAGAAGTCAGCCTGCTGAAAGGGTTGAAGCAGGTTTGATGTGAGCTTTAAGAGCTGTCCTGTTTTGGTGTTCAGTCCTTTCTTCCTTCCTTTTATTTTCAAGTTAATCTTGAAGACCTTCTGCAGTCCAAGGTGTTGAGAACATTGCTCGCCTAGCCAGTGAGGCCACCAGCTCTGACAGCCTGAAACCCAATAAGAGGCAAAACAGATGAGATGAAAACTGTCTCAGCTTCACGTTGAGACTTGCTGTGGTGTGATATTTCCTGGTGTTTGCTGTTGGGAATCTCAATTTGGAGATAGTGAAGATTGCTGGAGAAGGGTGTTTCCTCTCCGCCAGCTTTTGTCACACTGGGGCTAAAACTATTTCCCAGAGTTGTTCCAACAAACTCATTTATATGCTGTTTGGCTGACAAGTTAATTCTTGCTGTCCAGACGTTAAGAATTGGCATACATGCTGAACTGGGTATAGGCTTCTGAACAGTGTGTGTACATGAGTGGCAAAACTGGCTTGGGGCTCCTGGATGCTGCTGTGATACAAGCACCTATTATTTGTATGCTTGGAGAAGTAACGAGACTTTTGCTGTTTGAGATCAAAGCTGTCGAAAGCACAGGGTGAATTTAACCTCACAGTAATTTAGCTTCAGATATTCTCTAATGTAATACAGCTGAAACTCCAGCAGGGTTATTTTTGAAAGTTTGGAGTCCTTACCGTGCTTCACTGAAGGAGGAAATGGAGAGAAACATCTAGGGGGCTTAATGCTCTGTAACATGCTGGTAAGGAAACCAAGCAATTCTTTGGTTAGCCAATTAATGTCAGTGCTTATGTTTTGAAGCACTGAGTATTTTAATGAGTTTACTTAGCAGTTGTTTTCACTTGTGTTTAAAGGAAACCTCATGAAAGTTCTAACTAGAGCTCTGGAAAAGCTGCAGTAGAGCCAAGTGAGAAAACTCAGGGCTTGCTCTTGTGGTCCAGGAGATCCCAAAGCAGCTTCCAGCTCTGAAGAGTGTCCCTTAAGCAGCTCTCCTGAGGCTAAGCACTTCACATTTCAGTGGGAATTGCCAGAGATGAGTTTCCTTCTACCTCTAGAATCTGGCTTTGGGAGAGCTGGGAATGAGCCTCATTACTTGTAATCTCAAAACCCCAACCCTGTGACCAAGCCTGGAAAAAAAGAGGTGGGAAAGCAGAGGTTTACCATTTAGATGACAGGGACACAAATGTCACCTATTCATATATGCTGAGTTGGAATGTTCATCGGAGAAAGTCAGGCAGGTGGAGGTAGAAGGCTGCTATCAGAATTATACTTTCATTTTGTTTACAAAAAAGAAAAAGAATTTCAGTGTTCTTGGCTTCCATCCATTTCTTATAGCTATCAAAGAGGATGGTTAATTTTCCATGCAGTTTTACTCTGCTTTCCCTTTATTCTCCTTTCTCTCTGAGCAGATGTTTATCTCTTTTTCCCTTTTTTGCTTTTTGTTGCTTTGCTGCTTTCTCCTCAAATGTGTAAATCTGCTTCTCACCTTGTGAATATTTTGGAGGAAGGAATCTATATATATCTGCTGTGCATTGTTTGGCAAGTAATTGTCACCCTTTGCAGTACTGTTCTTCTTTTTGAATTTGTTTGTTTCATGGAGCAGTTGGATGCATAAGAGCAAACAGTTTGTAAAAACTTGAAAGGTAAGGGATGAGTAACAACAGTTGATATGAATTTTTCAGGAGCAAATAATGGCAAACCAATCCACTCGTTTTCTGCATTTGTGGATGCAGAAGTAATAGCAGATGTGTGTGTCTTGACTTAAATGTTTTGAAGCTCATTTTCCCATGAGCAGCCTAGGAAAGGAGTGGACTGCTAGAAATCCCCATAAAGGGGACCACAGTTGTTTGGTTACTTTGCCATATTTTATCATATTTGAAAAGTCGTGGCTGTCAGGTGAGGTCCCAGATGACTGGAGGAAGGGTCACGTCGCTCCCATTTATGAGAAAGGGAACAAGGAGGACATGAGGAACTATAGGCTGGTGAGTCTCACCTCTGTGCCTGGGAAGATCATGGAACTGATCATCCTGGACAACATGCTTGATCACATTAGAAATGAGCGTATGATCCGACACAGCCAGCACGGCTTCACCGGGGGAAGGTCATGCTTGACTAATCTGGTGGCCTTCTATGATGGAGTGATGGCATCGATGGACAAGGGAAAGGGCGACCAATGTCATTTACTTGGGCTTGAGCAAGGCCTTTGACATGGTCCCCTACCACATCCTTATCTCCAAATTGGAGGGATGTGGATTTGATGGCTGGACCACTCGATGGATAAGAAATTGGTTGAAAGGCCGCAGAGGGTGGTCATCAATGGCTCTATGTCCAGGTGGAGGCTGGTAACGAGCAGCATCCCCCGGGGGTCTGTCTTGGGACTGGGGCTCTTTAACATCTTTATCAATGACATTGACAACAGAATCGAGTGCACCCTCAGCATGTTTGCTGGTGACACCAAGCTGAGTGGTGCGGTTGACACGATGGAAAGAAGGGATGCCATTCAGAGGGACCTCAACAGGCTGAAAGGTGGGCCGGGTGAACCTAAGGAGGTTCAACACAGCAAAGTGCAAGGTTTTTGCACTTGGGCTGGAGGAATCCCAGGCATCCATACAGACTGAAATGGAAGGAGCCATTCTGGAGAGCAGCCCTGCAGAGAAGGACCTGGGGGTCTTGATGGATGAAAAGCTTAACGTGAGCCAGCAGTGTGCTCTTGCATCTCGGAAAGCAAATGGTATCCTGGGCTCCATCAGAAGAGGGGTGGCCAGCAGGGAGAAGGAGGTGATTGTCCCTCTCTACTCTGCTCTTGTGAGGCCCCATCTGGATTATTGCGTCCAGGTCTGGAGCCCCCAGTACAAGAAAGACAGAGAGCCTTTCAGTACCTAAAGGGAGCCTACAAACAGGAGGGGAATCAACTCTTTGAAAGGGTAGATAACAGCAGGACAAGGGGAAATGGTTTTAAGTTGAGGGAGGGAAGATTTAGGTTGGAGTCAGGGGGAAGTTCTTTACCAAGAGAGTGGCGAGGTGCTGGAACAGGCTGCCCAGAGAGGTTGTGGATGCCCCGTCCCTGGAGGTGTTCAAGGCCAGGTTGGATGGGGCCCTGGGCAGCCTGGTCTAGTATTAAAAGGGGAGGTTGGGGGCCCTGCATGTGGTGGGGGGATTGGAGATTCGTGATCCTCGAGGTCCCTTCCAACCCTGGCCATTCTGTGATTCTGTGATTTGAGTGTACCATGGGATTCAAGATAAAATGATATATTTACAGGGTTTCTGCAGATTCTTTCAGCAGCCTTGCAGGATTCTCCAATTTTGGACAATTTTTTAGATAAGTTCTATGTAGCATTGTGAAATGGGTTGTCTTTTGGTGGTCGCTCAGTATTGAAAGCGTGTGACATGTTGACAGAATACTGTTAGGAAGCCTTGGATGCAGTTCAGCTGGGGCAAATGCGGACCCTGGTCATGATGAGAAGAGCCAGGTGCAGGATGGAAGGGGACAGTGATTGGCAGGCAGTGGTTCTGCTCAGAAGGGTTTGGCACCCAAACAGGCTGTGAGTCAGCCAGATTCTCACATTGCAAAAGCTGCAAACGCTGTGCTGGGCTGCACAAACAAGTGTGTTGCAAGTTGGGTACAAGGAGCTGCTAGCATGCTGGGCAGAGCTCAGGTAAGCTTAAGCTGGAGTGTCTGCTTTTGGGTATCATACCTGAGAGACATCAGCAGTGGTGGGACAGGTCCCCAAAAGGAAAGTAGCATATTCATGGTGGTAGTGTCCTTTGCAACAGTCCTTCGTGTGTTGGAAGTGGAGTGGGAGGAGGGCAGATGGGAGGGGATTGCATGCTGTTTTCCATGCCTATGGGGAGTCAAGCTAGTGACATGCCAAACTGCAGTAAAGGTGATCTGAGTTACGTATTAGAAAAATCTTTCTTGATGTGTGAGTAGTGAAGAACTGGAAGGGGCTTCCTGAGATAGCTGTGGAAGGGAGCTTACTTGGTGAGCAGGTGATGGGCATTTTGACTCTTGCTCACGTAGTGTTGATGAGTGATTGCTGTTGAACAGCAGATTCCTTCTGGCTTTTCTTGCAGCCTGATTTGATAATGCAACCCGAACCATCATAACTTAAGGACAGCAAATCCTGATGTGTACTTGCAGGATGACCTAAAACTTTGGTCCTTTTACAAGCAAAATCAGATTTTGAACTTGAGGAAGCACACTGGTAATAAATGGCTCTCATTGTAGGCGATAATGGTTTTGGTTTTTTGTGGGGAAGCAGCTGAGTTACTCAAGAGTGGCTGGTTGCTGACAGCTGAAATCCACAGCTGCTGCATCTGCACTGAAGCACATGCAGCTACTTTGGATCCTGAGTGCATGTTCCTGTCTGTGCTCTGCCGCACAGCATGAAAGCAAAATACTTTGTCATGCTGCTGTTGTTTTTTATTGCCGGATATATACCAGTATATCTGCAGGCTGCTCTACTGACAGCTTTCTTTCTTTCCCTTACAGGAGAGTATAAGGAAGTACGAGTGACACTGTTTAATGCCTCTTGTCTTAACATGATGCAGAAATAAGTACTTGTTCTGGTCATACAGCAGATTTTATTGCTGAGTTATTTACATCTGGAAGGGAATATTTCTTTTTATGATCAAGTTGAAACCTTGTCAGCACTAAATGGCGTCAGTAATAAAACATGCTCGGTGGCTTTTCTGCCTTTTGACAGTTAAGTTTTTTTTCCTCTGTTATATTAAAACATACTAATGTAAGCCCTCACCCTTTTCTGTTTCATTCTTTTTGGTGATCTTGCTTATGAGCGTATTGTGATTATTTTTCTCTCTCTTGTTTCCCAGGAGACAAAGATGGCAGCAAGGTGACTACAGTAGTGGCAACTCCTGGACAAGGTCCAGACCGACCGCAAGAAGTTAGCTACACGGACACCAAGGTGATTGGAAATGGATCTTTTGGTGTTGTGTATCAAGCCAAACTCTGCGATTCAGGAGAGCTTGTGGCCATTAAGAAAGTCCTGCAGGATAAAAGATTTAAGGTAAGACTATGCATAGCTTCAGAATATTCTTTGTGAATGTTGTCTTGTTTTCCTTTTTTTTTTTTATGGCAGTCTTTTTTATTCAGTTTTTTTTTTTTTTTTCATTTGTCTTCATTAGAGCATGTAAACAAAAAAAAATCCAAGACTAAAGATTAAACAGATGCTTTTTGATAAAGGAGTATAGTTAAACTTGAAGTGAGTCACTGCTGTTACTTCTTGCAATAGTGCAAAACTGGAAGTTAAAAACCCTGATTTTCCTGATTTGATGTTGTAGTGCTTTTCCCTGATTGCAGACTTGATTCTTGAGACAGTGAACCAGGGTAACAAGGGAGAAGTTTGTGTTGTACTTACTTTTTTCTAGCACAGATTCTTCTCTGTAGTCATTAGCAATTAAGCTGCTGTAAGGATAGGTGCCTTTGGGCTTTGTTCTTGGGCGTTGCCACCTATAAAGTAGAAGACTACGCTTGAATAAATCAGAAAGTCCCCAGGCCAAGCAAGAAGGTAACAAGTACTGAGCCTAGGGCAGTTTGGACTGAGGGAGGGTTACTTCCCTTCATTATCTGATTCATAAATGTGATCTATTCTGACTGTTCGAAGACTAGGGAATTTTTATTCTAAACAGTAATTAGCCTTCCAAGAAGTCTATCTCTGTGTGATACTTAAACTAAATTAAGGACCATTAGCAACCTCATCACTGCTGGTACCTGCCCCTGCTAAGTACTTGGTGTACTTGACTGCTTTCTCTTGTAGTTAAGGGAGCTGCAGATGAGCTCATTCAAGGGTGAATGGTGGCAAAGGTAACTGATTCTACCATCTAAAATGTGGGTTTCAGCATCTGGAGATGAAACCTCCAACTTTCATGACTACAGAAGTGTATGGACAGTTTGTAGAGGAGATATTAAGGGTAATCTTGTTGGCACAAGCTAGATGCAAAAGTTTCTGAGCTTAAAGAGAGGAATTTGAAGCATATTAAAGGAAAACTGACAATTTGAAACTCTTTTGAAAAAAGTTCTAGAAATACTTCAGATGCCTAGTGGATGATGTTTTCACCATCTCCTTTGCAGTTCTCATTTTTTTCAGTAACACTTCATGCCTAGCTAGCTTCACTGATTGAGTTTGTAATTTGTGTCCTGTTTTAGTGGGAAAACAATCCTTTTGAAGTAATTTGACACTGTTAGAGTATGCCTTTTCTTTGAGTCTTGAAATTGATGTTATCATCGACACAGTTACCACCATATCATAGAGATAACAGCTAAAGAGTGAAAAGGAAAGAAGTTTTTAAATTATACTAATAGTGCAGCATTGTTTGACTTCTAATTGAAGGAGGTATTTAAAGTTCTTACGTTGTTCTTTTATTTGTCAGATTTTTTTCTGGCTTGTATTATGTGTTGAAGGCAGTTAGAACTGGAGAGGCAGTATGGTGTGGTAAGAAAGGGAGAGGTTGGAGAATAACAGAAGCTCTATATCTAGTCGTTCCTAGAAGAGTTATTTGATCCCTTCTGCTTATATAGTTTTAGGTGAAAGGCTAGTAAGTTTCCCTTGTCATGTGATGCTTGGTGGATATCATAAAATTGTAGAATCACTAAGGTTGGAAAAGACCCTGATTATCTAGTCCAGCTGTCCACCCATCATGAGTATTGCTCTCCAAATTGTGTCCCTTAGTACCACATCTACATGTCTTGAACACCTCCAAGTTCTTTGCCTAGTGACACCTCCCTGACCAGCCTTTTCCAGTGCTTGACCATTCTCTTCTGAGAAGAATTTTTTCTAACATCTATCTTGAACCTCCCTTAGTGCACTTTGAGGCCATTCTCTCCCACCCTATCACTAGTTACCTGGGAAGAGAGGGCAACCCTCACCTTTCTACAGCCTACTTTCAGGTGGTTGTAGAGTGTGATAAGGTCTCCCCTGGGTCTCCTCCAGACTATACAATCCCAGCTCCCTCAGCTGCTCCACATAAGACTTGTGCTTCAGACTTCTCACCAGCTTCATGCCCTTCTCTGAGCACGCTACAGGGCCTCAATGTCTCTATTGGCCTAAAACTTAACACAGTACAGTGTGACCTCACCAGAGCTGAGTCTGTGGGGACAATTGCCTCGCTTGTCCTTCTGGCTACGTTATTTCTAATACATCATTACATACAGACAGGATGCCATTGGCTTTCTTGACCACCTGGGCACACTGTTGACTCATATTCAGCCAAGCGTTGATAAACATCCCCATATCCTTTTCCTCTGCACTGCTTTCCAGCCACTCTGTCCTAGGCATGTAGTGTTGGCACAAGGTTGTGACCAAAGTGCAGGACCCAGCACTTGGTCTCGTTTGCCCAGAGAGGTTGTGGATGCCCTGTCTTTGGAGTGTTCAAGGCCAGGTTGGATGGGACCCTAGGCAACCTGATCTAGTACTTGATCTGGCAGTTGGCAGCCCTGCCTGCAGCAGGGGGTTGGAACCTGATGATCCTTGAGGTCCCTTCTAATCCAAGCTATTCTGCGATTCTGTGGACTTCATGCCATTGGCCTCAACCCATCGATGCAGTCTGTCCCGATCCCTTTGTAGGACCTTCCTTTTTTGAGGCAGACGAACACCTCTCCCCAACTTGCTGTCATCTGCAAACTTACTGGGCGTTCACTCAGTTTCCTCATCCACATCATCAATAAAGATGTTAAGGACTGACTCTGTTATTGACCTCTGCAGAGCACCACTGGTGACAGGTCTCCAGCTGGATTTAACTTCATTCGCTGCTGTATCAGCTCGTGCTTTGGACCAAATGTATTGCTTTTTTGAATCCCATGACTTTGAGATGATGTTGTCAAAATGACAGTTTGCCCGAGTGTTTTAGTTTTTGTCCATCAGATACTGATAGTTTTGTGAGTTCTTTTTTGTTTGTTTGTTTAAATAATTCTGTATTGGGTATCTAATTAAAATGAATGCCTTCGATTATTTTTCTTCAAGTATTTGATCAGTGGCATCTTGTTATTTGACTGTACATCTTTCTTGGTGTGCTTCTTTAAGCCATTAAGAAAAAAGAAGGCTTGTTTTCAGTATTATTCCTCTTTTTATTTAAGGGAGAAAAAAAGCTAAAAATCTCATTGTGGTTTTTGCACCTTGAACTCTGAACTAATTGCCCCTCTGTAAGAGACGTGAGCAGAGAATGTCCAGTGCCTCTCAACCAGGTGGAATTAATATTAGGTATACGAGTAGATTCACAGGTTTATAGCATTAATTTAAAAAAAAAAAAAACCAACAAAAAAGGTGTTATTAATCTGCATAAGTCACATCTCCAATACCTGTTAAACAGTGTATGTTCTTATTCCCCAAACTTGTAAGCGAGCCACAGATCACCTGTCTTTGTCTTCAGCTCATTGTTTTATCCTGTAATTCATAATAGTAGCCCTCCCCTTCTTTTTACATTTTGATCTGGAGGTGTATGTTCTGAAGTCTGAAGGTGTACATTCCTGAGGCTGGGAGAAAACTTCTGCTTGGACAGATTTGGAAGGTGGAAATAAGCTATCTTATATCAAGAATAGTTTACAATTACTTCAGAGTGTGGTATTCCTCGGGAACATCTGATCTAGGTTGTAAATGCTGGACTGAGTATTTTATTCGGAGACTTGGAGTGCCCGTTGCCTGTACAGTTTGGTTGCAGTTCAGAAGCAGACCTGCTCTTCTGTTCAGATAGCTTGCTTGTGAAGTGCACAGCAGCTGGGCTCTTGCTGCCCTAGCATGTCTACTGGATGGCAATCTCAGCTGTGGTGACTGGAATTCCCACTTCTCTATCGTGAACACACACTCTTGCTTTCATACTAGTGAGGGGAAACCCCACCATCGATAGCAAAGCATGGTGGAAGTGCTTGCCTGTTTTAAATGAGCTTTCTCACCTTTTCGGGGAAGATAGGAGTGCTTCACCTTATGTGATGGTATGGATAGTTTGCAATGCTGCTACCTCTTTCTACTCCTTGTTGCAGTTCAGTTGGTACTTCAGCTGTGGCACTGCAGTTCTAGCTTGGCTGTGTTTTAAACGGGGTCTCTGAAGTGCTCTGAGTTCTAAAATGGTGTGTGCTGGAATTCATTGTAACATAGAGCAAAACAGTAGATACACAGAACAGACTGAAAGGAACAGCTTGAATAAATATTTATTTTTAATTTTAGTGTGCAGTTCACGTGCCTTCATTAACCTAGATTTCCATGTTAGGCATGGGAACTTAAGTAATGTCGTTTTGCACAATAATATGATACTTAGGTGAGTGGTTCACAAATGATATGCTGTTTGTCACTTATGTACAAGACCACTGAGGTCATCTGTAGTCAATGTGGAGAATCAGAACTTCTAAGTAATAGACATTTCTGTTTGAAGAATGGCATGAGACAGCTTTAACAAGGTTTTGGAGCTAAAACCTATTGGAATTAGCTGAATTTCCTGAGGGCTATGTTCTGCCCTTCCTAGATCAATACTGTGCTTCTGCTTCTATTCTGCAGATGTGTAAGAAGAGGTACTCAAACACAACATTGGTAAAGATAGATGCAGTAAAATTATTTATAATCTCTTCAAGTATTTCGATCCATATTTCAGTGCAGGCCCTTAACTGCCAATACTCTCATTGTGATGCTTGGGAAAAAATTCTGGTAGCATAGATCTTCTTGCCCTGTTTTTGTTGATATGCTCTTCGGAATATTGTTCAGAGTGGAGAGCAACATGGCTGACTCTTAATTCTGCAAAAAGCAGTAGTAAGGCGGCAGGTCTTAGCACACATAGGAAGTTCTTAGTCTGATTGATTCTGTGACTCATGTTTGAGAAATCCTATTGGAATGGACGCATGAATTGCTGAAAATATCTCTTGACTGACTGAGAATAAATACCTGAACTCTGCATATCTAGTACTTAATGCTTTTGCTTTAGTCTACTGCGCTGTTGCCATCAAAATGATCAAGCTCTTAATCATGCACCTTCTCAGTTGATCTAGAATTGGGCATCACATTTTCTGGACATTGGTCCAAAGTCTGCAGTAAGAGAGAAGCAGATTCTATGTGGGAATCACTTGTGCAGTGCAGCCCTTCAAGTTATTCAAGGACTGCTTTGGTTTAGCTCTCAAACTGCGTATGCCGTGGTTCAGTTGCCTGAAGTTCTCAAGTAGACACGCAGATCTTCCAGAGCTTGAGAGATTGTCAAAGTAGATCCCTGATAGTCCATTAACATGAAATCAGTGTGGGTAAAGCTGAGGCCACTGAATAGAGCGAGCAGAGAACTTTCTTCCATTTAGACATATATATTGTGACCATTCACGGGGTTATTATTATGTCTTAATGTATAAAAAATTCAGTGTTAACCTGAGCTTTAGAACCTTACAAAGCAGCAGGATGGAAAATAAGTATATGTTGAGATTCTGCTTTCTCTCCTGGATGTGTGTACTTTGGGAAGCTGTTTGGGGTGCTTCTGAAAGAAAGCCATTTTTATTTCTGTTCTGGCTTCAGATATATCAAGCTTCTATGTATAAGAAGAGCCTTTTTCAAATTAGTTCACATCCACTGTTTGTGTTAGCTTAATTACAGTAACTTTGAGTATAGCATCTCACGTGAAAAACGTAAAACTACAAGGAAGAGTTCCCATTTAAAAATGATGATGTGTTCAAGTTCTTAAGTTATGTTAACTTTTGAAGAGACCATTCTGTTCAAAACATTGAAAAATCTGAAGCTGACCGAGTTATTTAGTAGATTTTGTGTGTTTGCTTGTGGTTAAACATGTCATTCTCTAGATGTGCACATACGGAAAATGTGAACCTGTTGACTAATGAGATTTGTATTTTTGGCTCTGAAAATCTCAGTGGTTAACAGATCACTCAAATTCACATCAGGCTTACTTGGTTCCACTCCTGGCTGCTCCTCGTGGCCCATTTCTTGGCTCCCTGTTATCCTTGGCTACTTACAACAGAAGAAATAGCAGATATGTATAGGAAAATACGCTGTGTTTTCTGAGGGCTTCACTCTACCAAGGTGGCTGTTAGCATAGTTGATTTTGCTTGATGGGTACACAGTACTCTGAGTTAAAGCAAGCATTTTCTGTGGTCTGTAAGCTCAGGCTGCAGATAGTCCTGCCTACAGACTGACAAACAAGGGTTTGACAGACAGCCCCTTGATACTTGTTGGGAAGGAAACCCAGCAGAAAAGCTTTTGAGGAAGAGTTATCATGGTCTCTTCAATGCTGGCTTAGTTTTCCTTTGTCAGGTTCAGTGAGGATGTATGAAGTATCTTCATTTCTTGCTATTTTAGCATCTTGCTAAAATCCATCTTGCAGACTCATATTCCTGTGCGTTACAGCCTTGCCATGAGAACATTCATTGTACAGATGAAGGGAAGCCATCCTCCCTGTTGCAAAGTTGAGGTGCCTACCACATGGAACTCTGTCTCACTGTATATGCCTGTATGTATCTGCATATGCCTGAGCTGCCAGTCTTTCAGGCACTTGATGTCCAGGAAGGACATTATGGCCTTTTACAGAAGGAATCGGGAGATAATCACACAGGTTTAGAATAAACACTGTCTTTGTCTTCAGGCAGTGCTTTGGGTCTGAAATTAAGAGTAAAATACAATGTAGAGGTTAGACCTGCTCTGTTGTATTGATGATTCTCTTTCTTCGTGGCCTTGTGTCATATGCCTAGGTGTCCACAAATGACAGAACTTCTTATTGTTAATTTAATGTGTATATGAGCTAGTCTAGCTCTCTCATATCACTTTCTAAAGACTGATGAACATTCAAATAATAAACTGGAGGCCTTCTCTCAAAACAATGTTTTCTTAATTTGTTCTGTCTCATTTCCAAGGACTTCCCAGTTCGAACTGGAAGCATCCGTGGGATGAAAAGTCACAAAGGATAGATGTGATGATGAGAGATAATAATGTTTAAACACCTCTCTTCTGAGTCTTTGAGGACTTTCACATCTTAGCTACTTTGAAGATCTGAGGGCTAATGAATCACTGTTCATAAGACTATTACAGAGGTGGCACTTTTAGAAGGATGCCTTAATTTTATTGTTAAATAACTAGAAGGAGCACCTTGAACAACAGTTCTCTCTTTTGACTACTTCAATGTGATGCATTATGTTTGTAATGCAAGGGGAGAAGAAAGCTGCTAATATTTTCCTGTGAAAATAGTCAATAGACTATTAGTATTAATAACTTCTGTAAAACAAGCAGAAGGAAGATAATTGAGCTTGACTGGAAGCCTTTTCAAAACTATCCCTTCCTATTTCTATGTGAAGAGTTGCAGTCCTCTTTAAAACTAGGGCCATCAGATACGATTTGCAGTATCAGAGGCGCTTGGGTGCATGCATGTTCAGGATTTTTTTCCATGTTCTGATGAGCTCAAGGGCTGTGTTCTGTTTGAGAGGCTTTCTTCAAATCTGTACTTTAATTGTTATATGGAGGCCAAAATTGTAGCTGTGATCTAGCTTAGTTTAGCCTGATTAGCAGAGATGTCTACCAAGATAATAGCATTTCTTACAGCACTATTTGATCTGTCTCTTGGAAGCTGGCTTATCTGAGCCAATTCTGTCATTTGGCTGTTACTGTGGTTGCATTGCTTTCTTGTTTTCAGTGCACTGAAAAGTCTGGATAGCTATCTAAATTCTCACTCCAAACCTTGTATTTGATTCAGTTTTCTAATTTGCACAAGAACTGAGTCTGTGTACCCTTGATTTGGCAGGTTTTGAAGCATGCAAGTGTACTGCTCGGTGTGCCAATCCCTGGGCATACTCCTGAGCCCTGAGAGGGCTAAGAAACGTCTTCTTCAGTTGATCCTATTTTGTCTATGTTGACTTTGTAGTTATGTTAGAACTGTTTCTACAGGTATTTTTTCATCTTCTAGATGAATTGGGTGCAAAGTGGTTGTCAAGGCAAAATAAATCACTTTGGCACATAGAGACAAATCGGTGTTCTATTATAGGCCCTGATTTCACTTTTCTTCCTTAGCTGTGTGGTAGGACTGAAACTATTGGTTTGAGGATGCACACCTGTCCTTTGTGTATCCACTGACTCAAAAAAGGAACCTTTAGAGGTATTGGCTTTTGGTTGTTTTTTGTTTTTTTTTTTGTATAGTCTTTTGCCTCAGCAGTCCAAATGGTTTATGTACCTGCTGTGGTAGTGATTACGGTTTGCTTTTTTTTGTTGTCTCACATCTACCAAAGGAGGAAAGTCTGTAAGTCTGTTGTTGATGAGAAATGTATATTCCATGAAATATGTGTCTGTTCTGTAAAACAAATACGTATCCCATGAAATTATATATATTCTTTGAAGTGCATATATATAATATACACATACACATATGTGTATTTAAAATTCATATGTGCACACACATATATATTCATCCCAAATTAAGCTGAAGACTGCTTTGAGACAGGTTAAAAAAAACCACAAAAACTAAAGTGATTGCAATGCTATTCTGAAATCATGAGACCAAGAGTGGAGATTAAAGTTTAGAAGAATTCCACACACATTAAGGTATGGAAATGTGTACTTTCAGGAACAGAAATAGCTGTAACTCTGCCACATACTGACAGCATACTGTAGCTATTTGACTGCAGTTTAAGGTGCCTCAAAATGCCTGATGCTGCTCACATTAAATTTCATTTTGCAAGACACTTTCCTTTGTCCTTTCCAGCTATGCAGTTGAAGAGCCTGAGAAGGAATGATATTGAAAAAACAAAACTCTGCATGTAGTAGGGATAAGCTGTTCTTCATTCCTACTTGTAAATCCTGCAGGTGTTTTTTCTGGGTCACACCTGGGAGGGGGCCTTGCACATAGCACATGTTCCTAGGTCCATGTAGCCACAGTGAAAGGTGACTTGAAAACTTCCTAGGTTTTAGTGCTGGGCTGATGTTCAAAAGCAGTTGTAAAATATGCACGTCCTCTGTATTTTTATGGAAAAGGTCTGTGATAGCTTTCAGAACTACTGTCGTGAGTGCCTTCTGGGGCTCAGCAATTTGGTGATTCATTGCTGCTTAAGGTCATATATAAATTCTAAGCTAATTTTTTTTCCATCTTGTAGTTCTGGTTAAGACAATGAGGCAGAGAGCAGGCTCGCCTAATGCTGTTGAGAGCTGGCTAGCACTGCTGTTGTACTGAGCTCAGGTATTGAAGTGGATATGGGGTGGAAATGGCATCCTGCTGGGAACCTTCTACACCTGTCTCCCAGTTGAGAAGAAAAGCATTTTGCAGTATATAAATAGAGGATTAGCTGATCTTTGTAAAGATCAAAATGGTGCTTTAGAGACAGCTTAGAAGTTTGGTGCTTGCAGTTACTTCAAGGCTTTTTGCTGTACCATTGTGTGTTCTGTGTTAGAAGTGCACAGCATGAGGTTGCCTGCCCACAGCAGACTTAGCTGAAGCACTTTTATATTTAGCAGCATTATGTACCCGTGGCTCTCACTTGCTGACTTTCTCTCTTATTTGATTAAATTATGTTTGATGCCGCATGCCTTTCTTAAGGTGTGATTGGAGTACGCTGTCAAATGATTTGTCTTCATTTTTTGCCATTTTTAACTGAAAAATATTTGGCTGATATTTTAGGCTACAAGAAATGTGTGTCCCTTTTGAATCCAGTACTTGCTACTCATTCAGGTATTCTACTGTGATAACTGTACACTTTGGGGGATCCAAAAGTGGTAGCTAATGAAATGTAAGGGACAGGAAGAGTGGAACAGACCCACCTGCTGCTCAGTAGAGGTTTCCCAGAGCAAGGCCAGGAGAGGGATCTGCTCAAGGATGGTGCTTGCAGACCTGAGCTGTGCCCTCCAGTGCTGTCTGCTAGCTCAGCCTACTCAGCTTCATTTAAAACCTTGTAAATAAGCTGGCTTTATCCCTGGCTCCCTCCTTGAAGAAGAATACCTCAAGTTCAGCAAGCACAATGAGGAAGGCTGCAGGAAATGTGGGAATCAGAATAATTTTTGATTTGCTGCATTGTTTTCTTGAGTAGATCTGACACTTTCAAACCAACTGGTGTGCTCCCAGGAAGCTTTCAGAGCTTGAGGAGTTGTGCAGCTGGTGATTCCCTTGCTACAGAAGGCAATATGCAGTGCCTGCTTCTGCTCTGAAAAGTAGTACAGAGATGTGAGAAAATAATGAAAGCAAGCTATTTTTTGTTAAGCCTCTGTAGCGCAGAGAAAAGGGCCTTTGGTCTCTGTAGGGCATATTCTGGAATTAGCAGTGGTGCTGGTTTTTCCTGTGGTTTGGATGCTTCCTGTTCCTAGGTTCCTGAACTGACGATGAGATGCAAGTGCCAGAATTGTTTTCTAGACTGCACCATACAAGGAATCACTTTTCTGTTATTTCATGTTGCACTTAAAAAAAAAAATTGAGAAAAGTGTTTGGTTTTGTGTCCTTCTGAGTTCATTCCCTTGTGTTTTTATTTTAATTTGCACTATGCAGTGAAGTTTGGCAAGACTAGATTTGAGGATGAGAGAAACAGTAAGCTTTTGCTGCATAGACTTAACTTCTATATGATGTTCTGCAGGAAGTTAAACTGAATAAACTGAAAGTGACTTCATGAGAGTTGTATCATGTAATAATGCCTGAAAAAAGAAATATTACGGGAAGATGATGAGACATGTACTCCACTAAGGAAAATATTGTTTACAGTGCTTGATGTCCTGGCTTTGTATTGATATTTGTTTCAAAGTGTAAAGAATGATTTCAATACAGAGCTTATTGTGAACTTGTACTATTTTTTGGGCAGGAGCAGGGAAGGCGCCCACTCAAAATCTAGTCTGCTTCTTTAGAGTGAGATATGACAAACTCTTAATGAAGGAAATGCAGTCTCCTTTCTTTAGGGTGGGTTTTTGGTTCAGTGGAAGAGTGAACTGGGATGAGTAATCAAGGCTCCTATATGTCATGATGCAAATACCCAGACTGTGTACATCCGTGTAGCGTAGTTCTAAAATTTGAAGCCCAACCTAATTGTTACCCACCCAACAAAGGTGTTCATTCGACCTCTTGGTTTGTGATGTCCCTTTGAAAGTCCCTAGCCATAGTGATTAGAGTGCCTAGTACTAAACTAAGTAGTCAAAATACTAAGAGTCAGCCTGAGTCATTGAAGCATAACAATGCATATGTAAAAGAACAGCTGGATCTAATTTTGTTGTTTTTTTAAATTCAAGGGGCATTCTGATGTCAAAGAGCTAGATTGTACTTCCCTTCTTTTTTTCCCCTTCAGTTTTGCCAAGTGAGGATGAAGATGGATCTTAAAAAGACATCAAGTCAAATATTCTGTTTCTGTGCTATTCATTTGAAGATGTCTGCAGATCTGTTGATCAGACTGAGTTTGCAGGCCCTTGTGCGTTCATCTAAGTTTAATGGCACCAGAAAAATGACTCATAAAGGTTGTAGCAAGTTTTTTGGACTCGAGAACAGGCATCTCATTTATACCGAATGACTGTAACAGTGCAAGAATGCTGACTGGTTGTAAATTAAATCATTTGTTGCAGGCTATTTAGTCTCTGGAAGGGGACAGTACAGCTTAGCTGCTTCTCTGGGGGTTTTGGCAGGGCAGGCGGGCTTCCTGAGTTCCAATCTGCACTGTTCATGGGGAATTTTTTTCTTCTTCCAAACTTGCCTGAACCTGATAAGGTGTCTTCATGGGGAAGTTTGGTTTTCCTGGTGAATTATAGAGGAAGTTTTAAAAAGATGTGTTTCCAACTTCCCTTAGTGTGTTAGTATCAAGTGTGGAAGTTGGCACTTTCAAGTTTACTGCTTCAAAACCCAGTGCATGGGCTAGGAAGTGTTAGGAAAGTTCAGTTCAGTGTGGTACGTGGATGTGCCTGTGTTTGCTTCTTGACCTTGAGCAACTGTGTGAGCGCATTTGAGACCGAGCCTGACGGTGAGCCATGGGATGTAGGGCAGGGAGCACAAATTTCTGAAGAATTCCTAAGGACAAATTCTTAGTTTTTTTTCTTGTGTTGCTTTGCTGGGCGTTCTTACAGTAAGCAATTCTGAGTTATCAAATAAAAGATTGGAAGATCTGGTCATTTTTATTTGAGGGAGTGACATTAAACTGCTGTCGTTTTAAAAACATATATGTGATAGTTATAGACGATGTTCTTCTGTCAGTGCGACATCACGGTGAACTGTAACTGCATGTCTGTGAGACCGGAGGCTTCCTTGCTTATGCTAGGGTTATTAATACAACCCACGTGTCATTTAGGTACCTGCGAAAAGCAACAGCATGAGAGCATATGAAATAAAAATGCTCTTTCCCCAGTGTGCTAGAAACCACTGCAGATGATTGAAGTCTGCATTTGAAGAGTCAGAGCAAATAATCATGGACTTGATACAGTGCCTGCTTTTTATTTTTTTCCAAAAAAGTCAACACAAGTTAGGAAAGGACGGAAAGGGACGTGGTTTGCAAATAACAGCTGATTTCCTGATAGGCAATGATTCTGCATCTGTAGCTGTGCATAACGGGCATAAAGGTTATCTACGACTTTTTGGTAAGGGTAACAGGTCACATAGGACAAGGAAGGAGTATGAAACGTAGAAGAACTGGGGCAAACTGGGTATTGCCTGGTGTGTTGGAGGCACAGCAAAGTCACTGTAGTCGTTGAGCAATTTGTGGCGGCACGAAGGCCGTCATTTAACAGGAACGATAAACAGTGCAAGGCCTCCTGGTTTGGACTCTTCTGATGAGTAGCTCTGCAAAGAGTCCGCCTTACTAGTGGGAACATCCTGTACTTAGTGCAAATGCATGGCGCTCTATGCAGGTAGCAGTAGGAAGTCCCTTCCTGGTGAAGCACTGAGCTGTGGCATCCTGTTCTACTGGCTTGCCTGCATGGGTAATAAGGCTGTAGGTGAGCTCTTGAGTTGCTTGCAAAGGTTATTAAATTCAGGTGAGACTTCTGAATTCAGCTGTCCACCCAAAGTCTTGCAATCTTAACTTACCTTTAAAGTTTATTTGAATTAAATTGTCCTGAATGTCAGTATAACTGCAAGTGTGGTGGCTGTGTCTTAATCTGTCCTTCTGTGCTGTAAATACTAGAATGCATTGGTAGCAGCACAGTCTTGCCTGCACAGGCAAACAGTGTTGTGTCTGAAGCATGAGGTAACTTTGTCATTTGTCAAAATGACTAATGTCATTTTGAATGTGGAAGAGTTTCAAGATCCTTCTTTACATGAAGCTTGATTCCCCCCCAGAAATGAGGAAAGTGATGTTGAGTGTGCAGGGAAGGGGTGAGGAAGTGAATGGGGAGCAATCCTGCTGAAACACGAGACACCTATTTGTATTTCTTTGCATCTTTAGTGAATGAATGTGTTAGCACTTAAAGCTAACATAAGCAGGGGCTATCCTCAGAACTTTCTCTGTAAAGGCAAATTTGCAAATGTTATTCCTGTGGCTGTTGATCTGGGTTATTGAAGAAATTGAGCTGGTGGCATTTGATCTTTGGTCTCTTCACTTCAGATAACCAGAGACTCTTATACAGAGTCTTGAGCAACTGCAGCTTCTGTGACATAAGGTATTGTAAAGTACAAGATACCTTCAGTGTATTAAAACTGATTTGAATTATTACTTGCTGGGCAAACTTACTACTTGCTACATTTTGTATCATGCTTCTCCAGTTCTAACATACAACTTACAAACAGTCCAGGAAATAGAATAAAGCAAAATCTGAGGGGGATTTTGGAACAAGTTCTGTTTACATTAGCTTGTAGTAATTTCTGGGGGGTCGATTCTATAATTTTTCAAAAGTTTCAGAGTTGCATTTTAAAACATTCCAGAAGAATACACAAAACGTTATGGAGTAAGTTTAATATCTCTTGCTCATAAAACTGTCAGTAGAAAGCATTTAGTGCAGAAACGGGCAGTAGAGCTCTTGTGACAACTTGTTTAAGCTTTCTTCTTGCACAGTGGAAGCAATTTGGGAAAAATTCCAGCTTCTCAGTAACAGCACAGAACTCATCTGGACTCAAGGTAGATTTTCCTTTCTGCACAGCCACCCTGCTTGATTATTTCTGGTTATGAGATAAAGTTGTAGTATTTCTGAGCCTGGAATTCTGAGGAGGAGGGACATAATGTGAGAGGTGGGCTCACGCAAGTCCCATTGCTTTGCCTATGTAAGTAATTTCAAGCTGCTTTGAATACAGCTGGTTTTCAGAAAAATGTTGAAACTCTTGTGCATCCTTTCTGCTCTGTGCTATGTAGGAAACTTGGACAGTGTTTTCTGTATCCAGTAAAGGCTTGCCATAGACGACTAAGTTGGGTGAGGTGCTGATGCAGGTTTCAGTGCCTCTGTTGTGATTTTTCAGAGAATTGTTGATCAGTGACTATACCCTAGTTCTGAGGGGTGCCACAGAACAAGGTAGATCTTAATTTCTAGTCCAGTAAAGGATGTTAACATTTGATAAAGTTGAGAGGTAGTATTTGTTTTCTTCAAAGGGTCATAAACCGAATTTTGCTGTTACTATTATACATGTTAATGCTCATGTACTGTTTCCCAGAAACAAGATGGTGGGTAGAGATGGAGATTGCTCCTTTAGTTTCTTTCCTGCACTGATGCTGAAGGTTAACATGCCAAGCCTAGAGTTAAAGTCTATATGAATAAAGCTTTAGCATAGAGGCACATTACTGTTTTTGAATCTGAATGTTGCTATTTGTGATTATCTTAACTGCTTTTGGTAACAGTAGAGTGATGAGTTAAGAACTTAGTTCTTAGCATTTCAGTTCTTGCTCTTTCTGAGTTAGTTTTCGGTGGATGGCTATTGGATTCTCTCTCTTGTATAAGTATTGTGTTCTTGAGGCCGGTATTTAATGGCCTTTGAAACACTTTTGATTTCACTGGAAGCTATCACATCTTCAGGAGACACTTGATAGCTTTTTAGGGTTCTGTTTCAGAAGCTTAATCGGGGAGAGGCAAAGAATGTAGTTCATTTTGCAGTTGAATGTCACTAATTTGCATATTCCTCATACTTCTAGAGCAGAAATACTTAGACTTTTTCCACTTAAAACCTACTCAAAACTCCATGCTTTCCCCCTGATTGTGCATAGCTTCCATTTTTAGGAAGTAAAAAGGTTACGGATGGGGAAGGTGAACAGACCAACTGGTGAAAGGTTTGTGGTACGGAGTGAATGCTTTACTGGCTTAGACAAGCCAATCTAATCTGGTTACCTGTGGTGTATCCTTGTAGCACTAGAGGTTCCTCATCTGTCTTGGTTATGTACGATGTCCCATTTTCTGGTTAGGTAGCAGAGATGTGGACAGTGGGAATTTTTTTTTTTTCCTGTTTGTGTAATGGATACATAATGGTTTGGCTTTTGGGCTAGATGTGAACATTTGTGGTTGTACTGATCTGTCACGCATATTTGATTGCCTGGTTCTTCAGAATGCGGCACTGGACAAAGTAAAACATGCAGTGGCTTACTGGAAAATCACATTTGTGTGAGCTTGGGGTAAATTCAAGTGCGTTTTTCACAATACAGCATTATGAAGCGCTGAGACTGAAAGACCATTCTTGTAGTTGCTGCAGTTCATCAGTTTATACACGGCAGAACTTTTCCCTTTTGTAACCAGTGACATAAGGGCCCTGAAGATGAGCCTGCCTTCATTACCTAGCACAGTGCATCTCTGCAGCAGCCCGGTACTGTAACTGCATCCTGAGGAAGCTGGGTGCTCTGCAGAGAGACCTGTGTGGTTGGTGGGCTATCAGGAAGGAGTGAGCTTTTGACAAAATAGGAATCTCATTGGGCTCTCATTAGAGTTTTCTGTAGCCTTCCAATTAACTTGGATAAAAGTAACATTCGTAGAGATGGGAAGAGGCATGTCCCTGACACAAGTGATATAACTGTAACATTTCTAAGGAGAGAGATCTTGTAAGTGTTTCTAAGAATTGTTACTTTTAGCAACTATAGAGGTAGAACATCCTTCTTTGTTTTGCCTGAGGAGAAGGTTGGTATAGAAAACTGGAATGAATGTCTCTTAAGCTATGGAAAAAAGGCCTTACCACGGAAAGTGTGTAGCAAGGCCATTGTGAGGCTGTGCAACTTTCGTTACTGATAATGATGGATGGTTTACTGAAGTTAATTCATGCGAATCCCCTCTTGTTCAGTATGAGAAATAGAAGAAGATGAGTTTGCGTTGAGAAGGTGGCAGGTGGCTTAGCAAATGTTCCCCTACAAAAAATGGAATCTCTGGAGCACTTCTGCAGCTTCACTGTGAGTATGGGTGCAGTTATGGGCACCTCAATATAATGGTTTATGAGGGAGCATCCGGAGGAGGGTTACAAAGACAGAGCGAAGATTGTGGAAGGCAAGGTGTGTGAGGAGCAGCTGAGGTCCCGTGTGTGCTCAGCACAGAGCAGAGGGGCTGAGGGGAGGCCTGATGGCGGCTGCAGCTCCTCACAGGGAGCGGAGGGGCAGCGCTGAGCTCTGCTCTGTGTGACAGCAACAGGGAACGGCATGGAGCTGTCAGGGGAGGGCAGCTGGGGGTCAGGGACAGGGGCTGCACCACAGGGCGCTGGGCATGGAACAGCCTGCCCAGGGCTGTGGGCACGGCACCGAGTGCTGGAGTACAAGGAGTGTTTTGGATATCGCTCTCAAACATAGGGTTTGGATTTTGGATGTGCTGAGTGGAGCTGGGAGTTGGACTCGATGATCCCTTGTTTGGATCCTTTCCAACTGGAATATTTTGTGATTTCATGATGTGATTGACCGTGACAGTGTCACAAAGTTGTTGAGCCTTTTATATTTTACAATTCTGTTTTCTTAAAATAGCTAACAGGCTTAATATGGGAGGTTAAACTTGGATATCTTTAGGTTTTAGGGTCCTGGGTGGCTTAGGAACTTCTTGCAGTCTTCTTCAGAAGCATCTGATGATGACTGCTGTTGAAATACCACATGATGCAGTGCCTAAGAAGCCAGGTTTTCTTGGCTTTCTTAGAACCTTGGATTCAGCAGTTTTTTTTTTTTTTTTGTGTGTGTGTGTGTGTGTGTGACAGATTTACATGGTAATTATCTTTTGATTATTTAGAAACTAGGTAGAGGCCATGACGCTCCTGAAACTACTCTTATCTCATACAGTGACAGTGCCACTATGGCTAATTCCCAACTACAGCTTCAGCTTTTTACTTTGCCTTTCTTGTCAGCATGGTAGTCTCACACTGATGCCATTGGCAGCCTGGTGTGCAAATTGATCTTGATTGGCAGGGAGCTGTGTGCTTTGGACTCTGAATCAGATTGTGTGACACACACTGCTCACTCACTTATGTCCTGGCTTCAGGGGCATGAGCCTGGGCCACAAGGCAGGGCAGATGGCTGGGCTGATGGCTGGGCCTGGGGAGCTAGGACTGCTGGCCATGGCTGTGACCTGTAGGCTGCCTGTCACTGCAGTGTGCTCCTGAGACCCTAAGTATGGGTTGTATCATTCAGCCTGAAATGGGTTTGATTTCAGAGGTATCTCCTGATATGCAGAAAAGGGAGCGGCTGAGTAGATAGAATTCCTAGATTTCTGTGGATAGTGGGAGAAGAAAGGCTGATCTTCACTAAGATTAGGTCCAGCTCTGTGGATCTTGCCTTTGGGAAAATTTTACATGGATTCCCATGGGGTGGTAGTATAGAACGCATGCTGCTCCAAATTCAGAATGCTCACCAACATCTCAAACCACTGCTCTCTGCTCTTTTCTTTCCATTGGGGTTTCTTACTACTTTTTAGCATGACTAACCAGTGAATGGCTCTGTGTCTTTGTGCTTTTAACACTTTACATAAGAAACACATTTTGTCATGCAAATACCAAAAAATATTCCTCTTCTCTATACTGCATCTTTTGGGGAGAATTAAGATCAGGAATGATCACAGAGATTTTCTTATCTTTTTATTTTGATGCTGCAACACCCCATAGTCTAAGGAAGTGATTCTTGAAAAAGAAATGCAACTGCTGGAAGTGCACTGGTGCTGGCTAAGGGAAAAACTTTCAAGTCAGAAGTTTAATAACCCATTTTACCAACTGCACGTACTAACTCATCTGGTAAGTTTGTAGGGGATTTGTACTTGGGCATGGTTGCCTTTCCCTTTTAAGTGGTAGATTTCTTGCATCCAGCAAAAGGTCAACCAGTGAAACTGTTTTGCAGCTGTAGCCTTTTAGTATAAAAATACATATTTGAGGGAGCTTGAATTGTTTTAATATGAGACTACAAAGCACTGATTTTGAAACATTCTTGTATGCATGTGGCTACCATCTGAAATTTGGTAGGACATAAAATTTCTTCGGCATGCTTATCTCAGACTCAGCATTTGCACATGGAGGTTCTAAAATATAGTGGTAACTAATAAATGCTGTTATTTGCTGATGACAAACTTAGCAAACCAAAGGCTGGGAAGCGCTCCAGTACTCTGGGGAAAAGAGTATTTTTTTGTGCATAAGGGATCTAAGTCCCTGTTCTAGCTTCAGTGCTGGAGCAATGCCTCTCTACCCTGCGTTCCCCATTCCTCAGAGCAGGAGCTGCCCAGTCTCTCTTTGGGTTCAGCAGTGAACGGTTAACCTTTTAAAAGCTCGGTCATCTGGGAGCTCATTATTACGACTTGTACTTCTGAAAATTTTAATTATTCTTGGCAAACAATCATCTGAAGGCAGCTAATTTCACTCACCAGCTATGCTCCCACCTTGTTCTCTGCTTGATTTTTACCCCTGGTTTTCCTTCCTCGAGTCCTCACATTTGGATGCTTCCTTCAGATTCTTACGGAGACAGATATTTTCATTTTGGATTGAAATGAAAGCCCCTAAAGACTCCTTACATCAGAGGTCTTCTGTTAATGTAGAAGTAGTTTGAGATGAAGGACAAATAAACATTGGAGGCAGCACTGACCTGTACCCTAAAGAAAAAAAAAAAGTGAATATATATTTTTTGGAATTGAGGGTGAGAGATTTTTTTTGTTTTGCAAGTTCTTTGAAATGTGCTTGCATGAAACATCTGCTGCGTCATACGTAAGAAGAGAAGGCCAAGAGTAATAAAGCATTTCATTAATGTTTAATAGCGTAGTGATTAGCGATTCAGCAAACGTCTGTGCCCATGGGAGATTGGAACTTATTTGATTAATAGATTAATTGCAACCTGTTCCGGTTGTAATTGCAGGTGTAACTTCCTATGGATGTTGCAGACTCACTAGCACTGATGTTACAGTCATGCTTACATTTTCTGTTTCCTAGCTGAAGAGCTGGAAATCAAAATACGAGAAAAATCCATATAGTGTTATTCTCAAAGGAAAATGATTTTTGCTGTCAGAGTTTTTCAACAGAGATCCTCCGTGCTACCTCTGAAAAAGAATGGCTATTATCTCTGAAAGCACAGGGCTGCCTTCTAGAAAGTACTTTTTCTTTCAATTACTATCTTTCCTGCACTTTCTTATTTCAGTGTTGTAATGGACTTGAACCACCTCTCTGAATTTTACAGCTAGTTCCCTTTTTTTTCAACTTTTATCATGGGTGTGCTGTAATTCCTGCTGCTTTTGGCCTCGCCCCTGGCCGAGCACAGTAGATGCCGCAGGGCTGAGATTCAGAACTAAGCAGTTCATGAGGTCACAGGCTTTGGAACAACCACTTGAAAATGATTAATTGATTTCAGGTTGTGGTCTGAAAGAGACATGGGGCTGTAAATCAGTTTCTGTTCCAAGTTTGGTCTCAAGCTTCCTGAGAGCTGGCAGGAATCTAGAAATGGTATTAAGTCTCTGAGAGGCTCTCAAGCTCACTTCCATTCAAAGAGATCACGGTGAGCTAATGAAGAATTTGATTTCTTCCCTTCAGTTAACCACTGAGATGTGTGGAGGAAGTGAAAGAAGAGACAGAATTTTTCTTCTGTTCCCCCAGGGGACTATAGCTTGTCGTGTGTTCTCTTGTCTTTTCAGCTACAGAAAAAAGTGTATCATAGCTGTATGAAGCCTAAGTCTTCTATCTAGGGACTGTGTCTTGCACTAGCAAGAGCAGGCTGGAGGTTACATAAAATGGCACTGTATGGGGGAACAGGTAGGTGGCCCATTTGTAAGAAAGGGCATAATGCCTGAGTTTTCCAATAAAAGTCTACACAGGACGGAAGGAAGGCATGTCTTAGAGTCTCTACTTTCTATCCAGCATACCTTTCTGAGAGCTCTTAGTGCTGCATGGTGCAGGTGTAATCTGCCTAGCTTTCCAGGGGTTAAAGAAAGCTAGCCCATATTTAAGGCAGCCTCGTGCCAAACTGACGCTTTTTACCCTGCTCTGTACCCATGCCGCGGCTGAAGGTCGCTGCACTCAGTAATAATTTTTGACTAGAATAGAGCTGACACACACGGTTTGTGCTCTGACTCTTCCTGGGTGTTCTGCATTAACAGCTCTCAGGCCAGCGTTCAGAAGCGTTGTGCTCCGCAGCCCTGCTGTGCGTCTCCATCTTCTGTCACTTCGGGATCTTAGCCACCAGATTTTTGCATGAGGACAAAGAGTGGAAAGTTTGGCAGCATTGTGGAATTTGGTGGGGAAAGGAAGCCTGCATTCCTTGCGGTTGTGTGGTGACAAAGCATGCTGTGACTGCACAGCGCAGACAGGCATGCACAAGCATTCAGTTTCTTGGGTCTCTTCGTTCACGCTTGCTTCACCGAGTGAGTTCATTATCCTCATGTTGCATGGGTGCTTAACATTTAGCTTTTCCCTTCTGTGGAGGGCTGGAATTCCTGTGAATGGCCAGGAGAGGTGCAAGGGAAGGACTATACCTGTGTGGGGTGATGGTGTTGAAAGCAGCAAGTTTACATTTATGCTGTAAGCTGCTGGTTGCTATCACTGATCCCTATTTTTTTTTCCTCAGGGAAGCCCTGAATGCTAACAGTGTGCTAATGAGTATGATATCGGTCTCTAGGCCTTTTAGGATTAAAGGAATCACAGCGTTTTACAAACAAAATCCTCCAAGCTGCACGTGTGTGCTATCCATCAATAGGGATTGGAGCAGGATGCAGCATCTGAACTTTCTGACCCACACGTTAAGCCAGCAGAGCTGCGAGTGTTTTGCAGTCGCTGATGGACTGGCACTAACTGGGTAATGGTGGCTGTTGGAAGAGGGTTTCTTTTTAGCCTAAATCTTCCCATGTTGGAAATACACAGTGTCTGGCAGCAAGAGAGAGACGGGTTGGACTTCATTTGCATCACACATGTAAATGAGGAAAACTGTGATTGCTGTTGACATTTCTCTCTGCTTGAAATTGCTTGCCCACAAAATGGACTTTTCACGCCTGACTGGCTATTAATGACTGACATGGGCAGATCCCCAGCCCTGACCTCTGTAGTTAAGCCCTTTTCACTTGTTTTTCCTTTAAGCGCTGGTTTATTTCAGTGATGGCTTGGGGCAAATACAGGATAATCTAGGAATTAACCTTTTATTCTGTAAATGACTGAATCATCGTATTTCTGTGGAAAGAAGTTATTTCTTTGAGCCCTAGAGTAATTTCTGACATAAAGATGTCTCAAAAAGATGTCATCTCTGAAGAGAACCAGAGGTACACAACCTTATGTGGTCACAAGAACCAGGTAGTAACCCTGGTGTATCAAAGCAAAAATGCAGCTTCCTAGTTTCTTGTTTTTCATCTGCTTTCAGTATCTTCAAAGTACCTTGCTGAGATTTCAGTCATTTAGGAAGGAAAAAAAGAGCAAAATCCAGCATGCTCTATAGCCAAGGAAACTCCAAGAACATCTCTTCTGAACTATATCCAGGTGATATTTCTACACATCATTGAGTTTATATTGATTCTGACATGCTAGTGGGCACTGCACGGAACTTTTCCACCTCCTTTTGATCTGATGCAGTTCAAGTTACAAATCCGTAATCCTTTAAGATCCAGTCATTTCGTGAAATTATTTAAACAAAAACAACAGAAAGATCCAGATTAGGATTGATAAATAGCTGAAGTAGCTCTAGAAATCTGGATGGGGGCAGAAGAGAATGCGTTGGGAGATAGTTATCCTAGTCCGTTATTACAGATTAAGGTAGCGAGCCAGAAATAATCTTGCTTTGGTGGTTTTACATCAACTACAGCATTAGCATTGCTGTGAGGAGTTGGGGTACAACCTCAGGGAGAAGATGTGCATCTTCATGCATCAGCTTAATTGGCTGTGGTTAAAAGCTACAAATCTGATGATGTCTTGGCAATCTTTAACTTAGAGCGACTGTATTTATTCAATATAATGAACAGATTCAGAGACAGAGCTAGGAAAGTTGTCTTCAGAAGCGATAAACAGGTTTTTGTCACATTAGGTTTGCACCAGTAATTATTGAAAGGCTGAAATGCACTGGTTGCAAATCAGTCTTCTGGGACTGTGCGTTAGCAGCCCCTTGCATTCTGGATTTTAGATAAATCAAACTGCACAAGAAATCTACTGAAGGATCCTTTCGTGGTGCCATTTGTCTTTTTTTTTGCTGCTTCTTGGAGTGCAGTGTGTACCACAAGAGCTCCGTGTTTCAGATTATCAGGGTCCTCTCTTGTGGAAGGGCTGGTGCTGGAGGTTGAAGCTGCCTTCATCGCTCTTTGGGCTGAAATTCTCAGTGTGTAAACTAAATCTTTCTCTTCCTTTGAATAGAGGTGGGAGAAGTACTTCCTGTCTGAGTCTTGGACTTTTCACTAATGTCACTCATGAAAGACAGAGATGAATGAGGGATGAGCACAAGCTTGATGTTTCCATCCACCCTGTGTTTGGTCAGCTTGTCTCTTCAGCATGTTCTGAAATGGTTTTAGCCTGCATCATACCTAGCTGTGTGCTTTCTGTCTTACACTGTCTAGGACATCTGTCACTGTCCTCTTCACAAAGGATTCCTTTAGTGTAATTCAGGATTTTTTTGTTTTGTTTTTTAACTGTATTTGTGCACGACCCACTTTGATGCGAAATGGCTGTTAAGTATTTAAGAAGCATACAGTGAAGTAGTACAGTGAGAATTCTTGATGTATTTGTTGGAGAGAAATGAGTTCTTAAGGGCGTCAGTCTGTGACATGAGCATCAGAAGCTCTCTTCTCTGCCACATCCAGTTGAGCTTTTGTGACTGTTTGAGTATTCCATTTTCACCACCATCAGGAGTGATGACTGAAATTCTGGTTGGCTTTAAGACCGCTGAGGGGACTGACTAAGATGACAGTTGCTTCATTCAGTCTGTTTCTGGGATGCTAGATGTAGGTTACTGTGTAACTGGTTTATGGTTATCCCTGATGTTAGCACCCTTTGAAGCACTGCCTGTGGAGCCACAGCAGATGGTCAGGGTCAGAGCCGAAGGAGACGGATCTGAATGGAAGGCATCAGAGTAGGCACAGATTGTGCTTCTGCTGGGCTGAGGTACCAGGGGATAAATATAACCTCGGCCTTGCATTAGAGTAACTCCTGATTTTTTTTTCGCAGTGTATTCAGTCAGTATACACATGCTATCTTAAGAGATTGAAGCAATAACTTGACTTAAGAGTGTATATGCGTATTTTAAGGAGCTAGTAGAGGGATTGCTAAAATAGTTTTCACACATATGTGCTTAGTATATTCATGCGTTCAGTAATTCCCTGAGAGAAATGGTATTATTTCCATCTTACTGGGATAAATGGTGGAAAAAATCATTTTTCTTGCTGGTAGAATTGAGTTGGAGGTACAGAGAATTCTTGTGTTAGTTTCAGTTGGGTAGTAATGTTGTTAAGCATTGTAAAATCCACCTGGAGAAATGAGTGTTTCGTCACGAGAAGTGTTTCTATGACTGATGAGGTTTAGATCCATCCCAGCTTTGTTACGATAGTTAAAAATCTGTTATGGATTTTCAGCTACTGAGATGATAGCACCTCATGAGCAGTGGTATGCAGGTTGGACAAAATGAGAAGACAAGATCTTCCTGTCTGTCGAAAGTCAGAATTGTACCATGTGTCACAGGAACCCCAAACACAACAAGCAAAAATTACTTCTTATTGGTAATTTTTAATAAGGAAACGAGTAGGTGGAGATTATTTATGCTCCCATTTCTGCCAGAAGAACTCTTTTCTCCGTTGGGTGCAAGGTGTGTAGGTGAGGTTACGTGGTGAACCCGGTATTCCTCTTTCACAGATTCACTCCGTGAGATTTCAGGAAAATTTCAGAATTCTTGCAGAGTTCCTCAAGCTTCAGTAGTAGTGATAGGCACCGTGTGTGACTCTCTTATGCTCAGAATGTGATATCCATGTTTCAACAACGGTGCCTCACAACGTGTGAACTTTGACCATCTGTGTATGGGAACGTTTTGTAGCTAAAGAGTTTTCTTCCTAGATATTCCTGAAGATTTCAAGGTTGATGAAGCTAGTAGGACTAGTACATATCTGATCCTAGCTAGTCAGGTTGCATGATTTGCAACCCTGTGATCCAAGTTAAAGTTGAAATTCCTTCTAGTTTTAGAACTACAGATACAGCAAATGAGGAAGGAAAAAGCGATGTGTGTGTGTAACCACAGGAGAGAGGTGTGTTAGAGCAGCAGCTGTGGAACAAAATATAAAACATAGCTGTGTTAATTTTACTTGCATGTTTTCGTCCATACCTGCAATTCAACTAATTTCACTCATTTTGTCTATTAGACTAGAAGCTCCCTAATCTGTTTAGGGCTCAGTTGCAGTGGGTATTTGCAGTAAAGTCCCCAGTTTATTATGTATATAATGAATTGATTTTTATCTTAACAGATTTTTCGAGTTGATATAAAATGGAAAAAATAGCATTGCTGTTCTCTCTGCCTACATCTAGTTAAACCATGGTTGAATGAAACTGGGAATTGAGTTCCCTTCTCAATTACATGTCTTTTTTGTTGGCATTTCAAGGAGGATGGTAAGGGAAAAGTTTTTCCATCGTACACCTGCTTCACAGCATTGTTCTGGATCTGGCTGTGGTGGGATTCACTTGATTTCCACCTGTGAGCTTTTTTTTTTTCTTTTTTTCTCATCATATTTTCTCCTGCTTCTCATCCTTTGAGGAAGGCAGTGAGAGAGCACTGTGTGGTGGTGTTCAGGTGGCCATCAGTGTGTTGAAATTTACTTGGACATCAGAGTGGTGGAATTCAGTTGGCTGTCAGTTTGATGGATGGAGGAGTAGAAGTGTTATGTTTGCTTTGACATTGTTTTTACAGTATTCAAGTAGGAAGCCTTCTAAATGTTCTGGCTGATACCTTGTATAATGGTAAGATCGGAAAATAAAAATGCAAAGTTAATGTTTTCTTGACTGTTAACACTGATACTTTAGTAATATAAAGTAGATAGTTCTTGGGTTTGCAGTGTATCTACAGATATTTGTTTTTGAGGGAAAATACGTTCAGTGACATCAATATTTTCAGTGGTAAAGTAATTGAGAAAAGAGTTCCTAATCATTTGCGTTTCTCCTTTTTTTTCTTTTCAGAACCGAGAGCTCCAGATTATGAGAAAGCTGGATCATTGTAACATTGTCCGATTGCGTTATTTCTTCTACTCCAGTGGAGAGAAGGTAAGAATGAAAAATGGGAAGATGTTTCCTCGTACCCATCCTAGGCCTTAATAAGCTGTTTGAATTTCTAGAGACAAGAAAGAGTGTGAAGATAGTGATAACACTGAGAAGAAGCTGTAGTGATGCTGAACAGGTCTTTTGGAACAGATCTTCGTAGTGGAAGTGTGGTGGTCCATGAGTAGTGTTATTAATGTATCATAACAATAGTGTAACAGATTTAGGTATACTCTGCCTCTTTTTTTGGTGAAGCACAGCAGGGTTTCATTTGCACATTTTACTGCTACCTTTCCTGAATTATAGACATGCTTTTTAGCATTCGAGCATTCTAAGCACTCTAGATTTATAGAACTTACATGGGCTTGGGATTTTGCCCACTGCCCGTGGGAGCCTGTACACATATATATGTATGTACTGGTGTGTCTGCAGTGCTCTGAGGTTCTGTATACCTGAGCTGACAGCAATAGGAAATTAACTGTGGCTGCCATGCAGTGGATTGGCAGAATGGGAAAGGGAAAGCACTTCCCTCCTTGTATGCAGTATTTAGGAAAGGAGGTGGCACTCCCAGGGTGACTTGATGGCAGGTCTCTGCAGTCTTATGCAGTGCACAGAGGGAGAACTCTAGATGAGCTTGCCTCTGCCTATGGAAAGCTTGCAGAACCAGCCTGCAAGAGTCAGGGAGAAATATGATATTTTTTCTTTTTTTTTTTTTTCCCCCCAATTTTTTTTTAAGCTTAGGTCATCCATTTTACCGTGCTTACCAAACAAAAGTAGAGGGAATATTTCCAGGTTATTTTTATGTCTGTTATTTTGGTGGTAGTTTGCTGGTGGTGGTTTTTCAAGTATGTAGTGATCATTTAGCATATAATCAGAAATTCTTTAACCATTATGAGTGTAAAGAGAGAAATACCATGAGGGAGGGCTTGGTTATAGCTCTGTATTTAACCAGCTTGTAACTTAGCCAGAGTGAAGTAGAACTTCATGAGACAAGCAGAAGACAGCTGCCTTGTCTGATGTCTTTCAGAAATCTTCTGCCAACAGTGGAAATGTTAAAATTTCAGAATGCTGTTCCAGGAGTCTTTGTCTAATAATAACTTAAGTAAAAGTCTTTTGTAAATCTTTAACTTGATGTTGAGCTTGAGACTGGATTTTCTACTTAGCTCTTTCAACTCCACATGGCTAATTCTTGGCAAAGCTAGTTTTGTTTTTAATAATGCACTCTGTGTCCATTACAAGTGAATCTTAATGCTTTGGGGAGTAGTTTTCTTTCACATTCTTTTCTGTTCTTCTTTGTTCATGTTTCTGCTCTGTACCTTTTGAAATTTCCACTTCCACCTCGCTGCTGACTGGGGCGAATGGGAACCAGTCCCTAGGGTGTAAGTACACCCAGCATCAACAGCAGTGTTCAGGTTGCAAGGTCTCTTTGCAGTTCTGTGCAGAATGATACATAATTGGCTTGTGAGTGTTTCCATGCTGGCAGCAGTGCATGGAGCTAACTGCAAATTAGTTTGTCATCTGCTGTTTGGGAAAAGATCTAGATAGCAGCAGGTCAGGGTTCTGAAGTGATGACTGTGGCTTGCAATTCTTGTCTGTCTTCATACAGAATTTAGCATAGATTAAACACAGATTAAAACCTAACTATGGCAGAAATGTTTCACATGTAACTAACTGCTGATCTCTTTAATTAAACAGTTTGACAGTGAAATTAATTTTGGTACCTACATACTAAACATTTTCATGTTGCCATGATTATTTCACCACTTGGTCCAAGTTGGAGCCTGCTCGGACTTCTCTCTGCTTACCTCCCTGTAAGCCCAGAGGTTTTTGTTTCTTTCTTTGTTTTAGTTCTGGGTTTTTTTTTTGTTTTTTGTTTTGTTTTGTTTTTTTTTTGCTAATAACTGAAGCTTAAATTTATGTCCAGATTCTGTCTATTTAGACAGATACTGTTGGTACTCTTTGAAAGCCTTGTGCTGAATAGTCCCTTCAGTTTATTTTAGGCATTTTTGGGAATGAGGCAACCTTAAAACGGTCTTCATTCTTGCAAAAGAGACAATTACGTTTTTTTGTTAGAAAAATTGAAGCAACAGGAAATAGATAAAATATAAAAATAAGTTCCAAGTAACACTCGATAATGGGACCACTCTTCTGCTGCATCAAACCTATAGCTACTTTATAGAGGTTCTGCCATTTGCTTGTATTTCATGCCTGTTTTTGCCAAAAGCAATCCAGCATAGCAGCAGCGAGTTCTTGTAGTAAACATAGTTTTGATTACTTCTCCTTTGTTTTCTGTGTCTGTGTGAATCCCCCTTTTCTGAGCATCTTTGGAGTTGCATTACCTTTATATAGGTATACTTTATGAAGATGTTTGTATGTGTGAGTGTGCTTGTATATGCTCACTTGTATGTATGTATGTATATTTATACATATATACCTTTACATATATAGGTTTACATACTGACTATACATTAATCATGTTTGACTAATAATTTCCAGTTTAAGATTACTCACAAAGAACATATAATATACTTTAATAAGACAGTTGACAGGCATGGCATTGAAGTTGTTTCTGTAAACTATATATGCCTCAGTTCCTTCTTCCTGTAAGTTTGCAGACATTCATCAGACCCGTTGGATAACTCAGTTCTTCCAAAGGATTACCTTAATGAATCTTCCAGAGTAGGTTCTGATTTCTTTTTTTTCCTGAGGCTTTATGAGATGACTGATAGTAGAGCACTGACTTCTGTCACTGTACTGTGCTTTTTGGTGGTCTAAAACCTGTAATTACGAGTAGTAGAAAGAAATAGAGGGGAGGAAAGAACAACTAACTGGTACATTGATTTGTGAAATGTTCTCTTTACAGAAGTAGCAGCGAGTCTTTTCCATGTGTAGTTTTGTGATTTCTGATTTTCTGAATATTCCTTGGTGAAAATGGGCATGTTTGTAGGCTAGCCAACTCTGCTGTGTTGGTTGTAGTTTTGGTATTCTGCTTTATGGTATGGTCTTGAACAAGAGACCCAGTTTGGGCAGCTCAAGGAGATCAGACCATATTAGGAAGTCACACTTTGTTTGATTTTGGTTCCTTTTCCTTAATTTCAAGGACTGCTTTGTGTGTAGCATGATAGATAAATGTAAATGTTGTAGTGAAGCATGGAGTAGTCTTGCAGCCTGCCCCATTTAGGTTTCAGCAGCACAGAGCTTTTGAACCGTGCTCTAAGTTAGAGTGGTATTTCCTAACTGTCAGGTTTTCCTGTGTGAATGTTTGAGAGTTTGGATCCATGTCCAAAAGAGGGAGAGGGGTCACTGGAAAGATTTCTTCATGCATCAAATTGTATAAAAGTAAACTAAATATTGGTTTTGTTGGTAATTGCATCTCTGGTTATGTAGCTTTTTTTCTTGTCAAGGTAGCTTGTTATTCAGAGTCATCAAAGTGTATTTGAAAGATCATAAATATGCAATATGCTTGCTTTTTTCTGGAGGCTGAGCTGGCCCATCTGCATCTTTTAATTGATCTTTAATCTTATTTAGCCTTAGTGTAACAGCTTGCAGCTGAAAGTCCATGCAAACTCAGGGTAGAAATTTTCTCCCATAGGCTGAGGTTTAAAATTAATGTGCAGGGCATGGTGCACAGCAGTTTGTAGGTGTGGCTGAGTGCGTGTCTCAAATGTGCTTTGGCAGCAGGTTACTAAGCTACAAAGAAGAAATTTGGAAGAAGGGAGTGACTGGCTGATTTGAAAGTTTGGGCCTTGCTGAACAGCTGTTATTTCTCTAGGTTCACATCCCTGCTATGGTGAGGCGCATCCTCACCTTCAGAGGCATGAACATCACCGTCCTTTCTTGCAGAAATGACCAAAAAAAAACCACCTTGGTTTTGTGCAGTATTCACACATGATAGAGCCTCGAGTCCAACTGCAAATAGATAGAGACTGTGTGAATGCTTTTCACCAGCCCAATCAAGTGCTGAAGGGCTGTTGCTACAGATGAGTTTAGTCATTATGATCCATTTAATCCTTGGCAGATCTGCTGTGGTGTCAACAAAGGAACAATTAATGCCAATTATTATGAGTTCGTGATGTTGGTATCGTTAGTCCTTGCCTAAGGCTGGCCACACTTGTTTCAAAAAGAGCACCAGTCATCAGATAATGATTATCAGTTACTGCTGCTAGGGCTAGCAACATGCTGGGAATTTCCTCAGCTATACCTAAGAGCAGTCTCTGGTTTTGAGTAGATTTTGTTACTAGAAATTGCAGTTATGCCCCTCTGCAGCAGGGCTTTGCAGTAGGCAGCAGAATCCTCAGTGTGGACAGTGCCTGCTGTGGAAATGGGAAGCTCTGATTTCACTGGGTCTATTAAAAGTCCATTATGCCTGGTGAGTCACTTTTATCTTCTCAGATCATTCTTCCACCAGTTCTAGCTGTTCCTCGCAGCTGGGCTTGTTCAGCCTGGAGAAAAGAAGGCTAGGAGGTGACCTTGCAGCCTTCCAGTACCTAAAGGGAGCCTACAAACAGGAGGGGAATCAACTCTTTGAAAGGGTAGATAACAGTAGGACAAGGGGAAATGGTTTTAAGTTGAAGGAGGAAAGATTCAGGTTAGATATCAGATGGAAGTTTTTTGCCAAGAGAGTGGTGAGGTGCTGGAACAGCTGCCCAGAGAGGTTGTGAATGCCCCATCCCTGGAGGTATTCAAGGCCGGGTTGGATGGGGCCCTGAGAAGCCTGGTCTAGTATTAGGTTTGGAGGTTGGAGCTTGATGATCCTTGAGGTCCCTTCCAAGGCATACTGTGATTCTTTGATTCTCATGGCAAGGTAGGTATGCAGGACAGCTCAGTCAGCCCAACTTTCTCCACTAATTTCCATCTATCTACAGATTTGTTGCCAGCCTGCAGCATAATGTCTAAAGATGTGATTCAAATGGCCACAGATCACTTGTGTTAAAGATCAAAATCAATTCCACCTTTCAGATATTGGGTGGCTCCTTCCATCTTCGTAGAAATATTTGTCCTTGGAATTAAAACAAAAATCCTAAGGACTTTACAGGGTGTGGAATAAACAAGATAGGCAGGGACTCCCAAATGGTCTTCAGGCAGGACTTTTTTCCTTAATGTTGTCATCTTATGTGGGAAAAACCATGACAGAAAACTTTTTCAATGGAGGGAAGAAGTGTTGCCTTAGAACACAAGGCTTAGAACATCACCTAAATGTAGTCTCTTCAAATGATTCAACAACTACTTTAGAGTCAGACCTAGGTAAGATCTTAAATGTGAATTATATTGATTGGCCTGATTTCTGTTGTTACACTGCCATTACAGCTGATCTGGTAGGCATCTCCTGCCTCAGAGTGTATCTTGCTGAAGGATAGTATTATAAGCCAGTTTGGGAATTTTCTGACAGACAGATGTGGGAATAGAAAGCATGGGACCCACATAATTTCTGAAATTCTGTCATAGAATCACGAAGTTGGAAAGGACCTGCAAGATCGTTTAGTCATACCATCTTCCCATCACCATTGCTGCCACAAGCACTAAACCGTATCTCGTAGCTCCTCATCCAGACGCCTCTTGAACACCGCCAGGGATAATGACTCCACCACCTCCCTGGGCAGCCATTCCAGTGCCTGACCACTCTGAGAGAAATAGTTCTTCCTTATGTCTAACCTAAACCTCCTCTGGTACAACTTGTGGCCATTTCCTCGGGTCCTGTTTGTTGCCTTGGAGAAGAGGCCAAACCCCTCCTCATCACAGCCTCCCTTCAGGAAGTTGTAGAGTGCAATGAGGTCTCCCGAGCCTCCTCTTCTCCAGACTGAACAATCCCAGCTCCCTCAGCCGCTCCTCATAAGACTTGTTGCTCCAGACCCCTCACCAGTTTCACTGCCCTTCTCTGGACACGTTCCAGAGCCTCAGAGTCTTTCTTGTAGTGAGGGGCCCAAGACAACACAATACTCGATGTGCAGCCTCACCAGTGCTGAGTACAGGGGGCTGATCACCTCCCTGCTCCTGCTGGCCACACTATTTCTAATGCAGGCCAGGATGCTATTGGCCCTCTTGGCCACCTGGGCACACTGTGGGCTCATGTTCAGCCGAGCATCAACCAACACCCCCAGGTCCCTTTCCTCTTCACAGTCATCCAGCCACTCAGCCCCAAGCCTATAGCACTGCATGGGGCTGTTGTGGCCCAAGTGCAGGACCCGACACTTGGCCTTGTTAAACCTCATCCCATTCACCTCAGCCCAGCAATCCAGCCTATCCAGATCCCTCTGCAGGGCCTCCCTACCCTCAGGAGATCGACACCACCTCCCAGCTTGGTGTCATCTGCAAGCTTACTGAGGGTGCACTCAATCCCCTCATCTAGGTCATCAATAAAGATATTAAAGAAGATATGCCCTGGTACCGACCCTTGGGGGACACCACTTGAAATGGGTCACCAGCTGGACTTAACTCCATTCACCACGACCCGCTGGGCATGGCCTCTAGCCAGTTCCTTGCCCAAAGAATGGTATACCTGTCCTTAGGCACTCAGGGAATATTACCTAGTAATTATGATGCTAATAAAAATAGAGGTGTATTTCTGAAATGTGGTTGTAAACTGCAAGTACAGACATGCTTATGTGGCCACTGGATGTCACCATTCCTTCATCTAAATAAGGGCAATTCCAGCATTTTTTGCATTTAAGGATTTTTCCAGAATGTCATGGCTACCAAGTAGTTAGAGTAGGAAGCCTGAAATTTCTTGCTTTGTCTATGAAAGCTGCTCCAAAGGCTTTGTATCTTTAAAGTAGTATGGCAGCATTTAAGATAAGAGGAGAAAGGTGTGTCTCTTACTCTGCTTGGAAAAAGCGGGTGAAGTATGTGCTGGTTGTAGCTGTAAGAAAAGGTAAATCAGTCCTTCAGAGTGTAGTTCTGTGTTTAGGATTTCTGAATGCAGAGTTGGTTTAAGAAACTCTTGTGTTGTTCATTTCTACTAAGCGGTGCTCATACAGTTGATCATCTGAAAACTATCTCAGAGAAATGAGTTGGGATTTGAAAGAAAGAGGAAAATAAGGGAGGGGAGGAAAATACACCTGGAAACGCCACAATTGCCACCTCACTGTTGCTAACCTGGCTGATGGAGACTGAAATGAGCATGTTCATTGCTCTTTCCAGACACTGACCAGTAAGTTCAGTCACCGTGGAAGACAGAGTAAATAGATTCAGTACTTTTTATTGTATTATGTTACACCCAGGCATTCTCTGTAGGGTCAAGGGAGGACTGCCAATTCATGGGAACTTCTGATGACGTCCCAGATATTGATGCATTCTTCAAAATATGCCCTGTGATGTTCTTGCCTTCAGCCTGTCCTTTGGCATTTAAGAAACCACTAGTTTCTGAAGATGTGTTTCTGTCATCACATTGGTGGTGAATAAGGGACTTACTTGCACTGGGACTGAGATGTGTCAGTTGCAGTTTTTCATGCACACGTTCCAAATGCAGTATGGGCAATATCTGGGAGGAAAAAAAACATCCTAGAAAGCACCTAGAGTTAGTTTAAGTTTGTTGAGAAGGGAGATTCACAGAGGAGAAATATTCTCTCCCTGCCAGAAACAATCCAGAAGAGCAAACCTTTTAATTCAGTAGCTAATGGTTTATACTGAACATAGTGAATGCCAGCAGGATAGCCTTAAACAGTTTTGCATTTGTAGATTGAAGGACAGAAGAGTTTTAAAAGTGGAATTTGTGACTTCCAGAGGCCTTTTATGTGTTTGTAAAACAGCGTTTTTACTTTCACCAGGTCTTCAGCCATGCGGTATTTAACATTCATGTGCTGGAGAAGTTGTATTGCAGCCTGTTTGATTTCTGATTTCTGACACAAAAGATTCAACAACATTTTGGCTTCTGTATCCTACTCATGCTGCTCACTGTGGCACAGTTTGTATTGGTATTTATTTATGCAAAGTGTTTCCAACTGGAGTGAAATGGTGCTTCAGTTATTGGTTCTTGAGAGATACGGACTGGTTCAGTGACAAGGCCATGGTTATTTTGCTCTGAATCTTTTAAGTGTTCAGAAGCAGCATGTGTCAGCTGAGAATTTATCTGCCAAGTGACAAAAAACAACTTCTAACATTTGATACAATTGACAGTAAACGATTGCAGTGCTGAAGTCAAAATCCTAATGGAATGCATTGATCCTGTATTTCAGGATCCAGCTCCTCTGTGCACCCTTTTTTAAAAGAGTATATATAGAACATTACAACCTGAGCAGCAGGCATAGGAAAGTGTTGCTGAACACTTGACCTGTTGAGGAAGGCTAATAATCTTTTCAATCCCAACTTCTGTAGGAAAAAAAACATAATCTTATGTTTGTTTTCTGCAAATGATTTCTATGATGCAGCCTCCTCCAAACCATTCTGGTCTCTGTAGGTATGTGAGATAGGCTCCTGGTGGGTTGGTTACTTTGGCTGATTCCCAGCCCAGCAATTTTGGAACAGTAGTGTGGAAACAAGTCACGTGCAGAATATGTGGTGAGGTCTGAAAAAGGCCTGTAATGGAAAGATAAGCCTTGATCCATTCTCTTGATCCTCAAACAGTTGCCCTCATTTGGTGAGCTCTTTGCGCTAGCCCTGTTTCCTGTTGTACTATATTTGGGTCACTGGAAAAATATGTGTTTAGGAGGAATGCATGAGGTAGGCACACCAGCTTACATCATCCTCAGAGCTTGTCAGGCCATGACTGCTTTCTAGCTCACACTGAATCTTGTTCAGAAAATCCAGATAATTTGGTTGTTATTTTTGTCCCGATCATGCTCACAGAGAAGGGTTCTTGAAACCTGTTCTCCTAAGTGTTTATCAGATTCGTACTAGGTAACATCAGGAGGAGGTAGGTCAGAACACTCAAGTCGTCTTTAATTCATGAGCATAGCTATTTAGGGCACTTCTGAAGTGTCAGTTGCTTGTGGTAGGAGTGAAGTATGTTGCTTCTTACATAGCTAACACTGTAAGGCTTGCCTTTATAGTTGCGTATTAAAGTTTTGGGTGCATCAGACGTGTAGATCTAGGTAACGTGTTTGCTGGCGGGGGGAAGAGATATTCCTGTTCCATCCTGTGTAGATTTTAACATGTAACATACACAGAAACAGCAGCATGTAGTTTCTTCAAATACTGTGGGTAACATCAAAACTCTCAGGGATTTGATTGGGTGGGTGGCAGATCTCCATCTGCCATAGAAGTGCTTTAATCTTTTTGTGCCTGTGTCACATCGTGCCACTGAAGTAGTCCTGTTTCCAACAGATTGCAAAGTAAAAAATCAAAATGGAGGAGAGAAAAGTAAAACAGATGGTAGGAACTAAAAGAGTTGTTTAATTCATATAACGCAGTTCTGTGAAGGTTTTAGTGGTAATGTGTTATTTGTATATACCTCCTTTTGCTTGTGCTGTGAGAGGATGATGAAATCACTACAATTCCATTGTTACTCATTTTTTTTCTGTCAAATCTGTCATGAAGGTCTTTTTGGTACATGGAACATAAACCTCAGTAGCAGAGAGTTTGGCACAGTGACTTGTTACACATATGACTGCTGCTCTCTATTAGGTTGAGCAGTCCATACATTCATCAAGTTGTATCTACACTGAATCAAGCGTATCCTCATTTTCAAGAGACTGTTTTCTCTTTTGGCCTGCTACGCATAAGTTAACCTGAATTTTTCAGAGAATATATTGTATTATTAATAATACCATGAAAATTCTGTCCCAAGTAGATGTTGTGTTGGATTTGTGTCAACTGGAAGTGAAGGGCAAAAGAACAGTTGCTGCAGAAGGAAAAGTGCTGAAGTACAAGTAGGACGAGTTTTTCATGTGATTGCACACCTGTGGAGTTCTAGAGCCATTTGGTATTGCCTTTGGTGTTCGTCCCTCGGTGTCCATGTTCTGGCTTGTTCCCCAGGTTCCATGATGCTTTGACCCAGTTCTCAGGACAGGGGAGGGAGGCCCCAGGACAGGCAGGTTTTCTGGTGCTGCTTTTCCTTCTCTGTGTTGCACAATTCCAATAAGAGCAGACGCAAGCCAGTGGGTCATCGGCACTCGCATAGCACGGGTGCTGTTACTGCTGTTGTTTAAGCAACAGTACTTAAAGGAGAATATCTTTTTGTAGGGAAGAGTGTTGTAAGCAGGGCCTTGCATGGTGACTTGGCCTGTTAGGAGCCATTGGTGAGAGCTACTGAGATGTGAAAGTACCAGTGTTTATTGTCCAGTAGTGATGACCATAGACTTTGCATATCCGGTATTTGAGGTGTTGCAGTGTTACCACAAAACGTTTACGTCAACAGCAAGATCCTGGCTACTTGCTCAGACAGAACGTGGTGAGAGTGCACACCACACTGTGCTCTAAGTCATTAGGTAACAGTAGTGTTATTAAATTGAAGCTGAATGAGGTTTGTTTTTGAAATTGAGCAGTGTTAAGATCAATAGGCAGTAGGCCTACTGACAAGCTGAATACCTGGGAGCTCTGTAGCGTCATCCATGTAGAGTCTCTCCATCTCACCTTTTCCTGTGGAAAAGCACTGCAAGCACAGAAGTATACCTCTGCTTAATTCAACTGGCTTTCAAACGTAGTCTTTTAGGTTGATATAATTAATGGGGGGGGGAGGGGGGGAGTGTATAATTAAATGTATTTGCAGCCCTGATGCTTCGCACAGAAGACTGCATTAAAATATCAGAAGTCTTTTTAAGACCTGTTTTACCACTGAAATAATCCCATCCCCAATTAGACACTATGTGATTACAGTACTATGTCATTTAATTCTCCTTTGTTGCTTCTTTCCTTTGCTAACAAACTCTGTGACAAAGTACCTTATTATAAAGCTACTTTTGTTGTTTCTCAGTATTACATTCACTCAAACCTCTAACTTAATTCCAGATGTTAGAAACGCAGACTCAAGAATCATTTTTATTTTGTTCTGTTTTACTGGAATTAGTTTGTAGGCTTAAGTTGGACAAAATTGGGGCATTAAAATGCTTATTTAACAAAATGGCCATGAATATTAACGCTAGCTTGCTGTCTATGAATGGATAGCAGTAATCAGTTATAATTACTAATCTCTTAATTGTTAGGAATTCACTAAGATTAAAGCAACATTTCCAAAATATATGGCGTTTTAAAACTTTTTAAATATGTATTTGTATGGTATGAGTTTGGGAATTCTAAGTTTGCCCTTGAGTTTCCCCAGGGAAAGAGACTAATATTTCAAGGTGGTGTCCCATAATGAAAATAATAATGAATGGACATCATTGTCCTTATTTATAATTAGAAGATACATTACGGTTGAGGCCATATAGAGTAGTGTGACCTTAAACGTAAGTTTGACTTAGATATTAGAGTACGGTGCTAAGCCGAAAGGGAAGACAATTTGCTGGCACACTTACTAAAGATGTTTCCCAACCTGTCAGCTTTTTTTGAATGCTTTTAGTGTTCTTCATGCTTCAAGATAATTATTGATTTATTTTTTTCTTCTATTCTCTTTCAGAAAGATGAAGTGTACCTCAACTTGGTGCTGGACTATGTTCCTGAAACAGTATACAGAGTTGCCAGACATTATAGTCGGGCCAAACAAACACTCCCTATGATTTATGTCAAGGTAGGTAACTAATAACTGTGGTTAGATGAAGAGGTATATTATAGGAATGAACTCTCTGAATACCTATTTTCTCTCATAATTAGTTTTCTGAAGATTTTAGAATTATGTGTGTCTTGAGGCAAGAAACAAAAAAGATCAGAAGATGTATTTGTTAGAGTGAAGGAAGAGTAGAGGCAGGAGGCTTAACTTCCTTTCAGCACCTGATTTCTCACTTTAGAGAAATGTCAGAATGGTTAAGGGGAGGTCTGGGAAGTGTGGGGTGTTTTGTTTTCATATAGCTTAGAGTCTGACCAGCTAGATTCCCAGCTTCAGCTTTCAGAGATGATGATGACGAAGTAGTACAAAGATCAAGAATTTAAAGAGAATGTCAGGAAGAATGCTATTCTCTTATGTGTTATCTTCTTCCTTTGCCTGGTAACTAGGTAAGAGCTCTTGTGCCTCTGATGAAGGAATGAAAGGTGTGCTTTTGTCTCCTTCCCTATATGTGGAGCTCACTGCCTTTACCACTTGTGTTGAAGAGTGGGAGATGTTTTTATGCACATTTTAGCCTCAAAACCTCAATTTAGCTGTCTTTATCTTTTATTGTCCTTTGTAGAGTAGTTAAAGATGAATAAAGCTTCATTTTTTTGTCTAGTATGGGACCCATCTGGGTCTCATAATTCTATTTCGTTTATTGTGGTGAGCACAATTTGCATGCTAATGAATGATCGTGGAATCATAGAGTATTGGAAGAGATCACTGAGTCCAGTGTTGTTAACTTGAATTTAACTTATTAACATTACACACAGATAACATAAAATTGAAATGAGCAAAAAGTTTCTGATTTGTATTGATTTCTAAAGGCTCATCTTTAAATGCCTAATGCTTAACATTAGGGTGGGCTGAAGAGTACCTTTTAATTTGATTGAAAAAATGAATGTTGCAAAAAGTAATTATTCCAGTAACAAAGTGTATGATTACCCAGTATACCAAAACTGAAAATTAAGTGTCTTGGCAATAGCCAGCACTGTTCCCTGTTTTCAAGAAAGCACAGGATATTAACATTCAGCAGTAAGAATTTCTACTGCAAGGTAATTCCTGTGCTTGGCCTGTTGGTGGAACAATATGTCCTCAGGTTATAAGTGCCACAAAACTTGTTAGCCTAGCTTTTGATAAATTATTCATTTATTTTTGTTCTAATTGCTGTTAATTATGACAACTTTGAAAAAATGGTCTGTAAGTATCCTGTGAGAGAGAATTCTCCTTCACCCATTTCATCTTCCTTGATATTTGGCACTTCCCTTTCCATGTGGCCAAGAAGTCTGTTCTTACCTTGTTTTTCTGACAAGGCAAGCCTATTTCAGCCTGATGTTTTAAAAGAGACTTCCATGGCATTAGAACTTTTGCAAGTGGAAGCTACCTTGGCAATCAGATCGTACCCATTTGTTCACTTTTGATTGATATGTAGGAAGGCAGAGAGCTCCTCTTTCCTAGGTAACGAAGAAACTGCTCATACAACTACAAGAATATTTTCTAATAATCTTTTTGTTAGTTTTTATTAGCAGCCTCTAACATTCTGTAATACATTTGTGGAAGTTCTGGATTTGTTGTATTGAGATGGAGCGCATACTTCATGAGCACTGCATGCATTGACTTGACTCGCCAACTTAGAGCAATCTTCCAAATTATTTTGCAATACACTTGCACAATAAGTACCTGCCATGTCCAGAACAGACAATTCAGAAAATGTTTGTTTGTTTACTTTTCTTTGTGCAGGTATCTGGTTTTGAAAAAACAAATGTGGAAACTGAAAACATAGAGCTGGTAGTCAGACAGTTCTTTTCCTTGTGCCTGCTTCTATCTTCCCTGCCAAAAACTAAAAGAAAAAAAAAAAAAAAAAAAAAAAAAAGGCAGTGGGGGGAGTGTAAATACAAAGATAGTGTTGAAAGTGAAGCAAACATGAGTTGATACCAATGTCTAGCGATTGCACCTGGTTTTACAGACCACTGAAGCTGATGCAGGGAGAATGAGCCCATGAAAATGGGAAGGTGCAACACCAGAGCAATTTCCAGCCTATAGGCTTATTACACATCATTGGAATGATTTTGGAAAACCTGAGGGACACAAGAAAGCTATGAAATAACCTGTCTGCCTGTTAAGCCTTGGTTTTCCCCATGTCTTAATGACTGTCTGTGCTATACAGCTCTAATTATGTCCAGCAGCTCCTTATTCCTTGCAGCCAAATATGTGGACAGCCCTGCCTTACCCCGTCATTTTGCCGTGGCAGGTTCTCAGCTTGCTGTGTTCTTTATTGCTTAAAAGTTGGCCAGCCTTGGAAGGGGGAACAGAGCAAACTCGCTGCTAGCAGACTTGTTTGCCTTGCCTCATATAAAATTGTCTTCAGTTGGCCTCTCTTTTTGCCTGGAGGTTTGAAATTAGAAAGAGTCTGCCCCTTGACTAGAACAAGCTAGGAGATTCGTTCAGGTGTCAGGCTGAAACACTGCCATATTCCTTGGACAGCATTTCATACCCTATTAATAACTTCCTTTGCTAAAGGGTTTTTCTTTTTTACTAACCTGGAATACCTCATTTCTGTGAAGAGGCTGATTTATAAAGTAAATGCAGACTTCTATATGTTTTCTGTGAGTACCATCATTGCTTGCTCTGTGGTTATTTATATATATTGGAAAGCTGGCACAATTATTTCTTTGGAATTGTGCTCATTTTCAAAAGGACAATTTGAACCTCATGTGGACATTGTGAACTTTTGTGACAAAGAGGAAGATGTGCCAGTTCCTGGGCTTTCCCTGTCTCCACAGGACTGACCTAAATTCATCAGGGCCTTTTTAGTTCTTTTCTTTATTTTGAGTGGTTCTGTTTTTCACTCTAATAGAGTTACGTGTTAATTGAGTTGTTTAGCTTGTTTTGGCTGGGAAAGCATACCTTACACTATATTTCTGTGTTCTAGTTGTACATGTATCAGCTGTTCCGGAGTTTAGCCTATATCCATTCCTTTGGGATCTGCCACCGGGATATAAAACCACAAAACCTCTTGCTGGACCCTGATACAGCTGTCCTTAAACTCTGCGACTTCGGAAGGTAAGCTTGTTTATGGCCTGAAGCCTGAGGAGTCAGATTTATTTTGAAACAAATCTGGTGAAATTTTGCAGAACTCTTGTGTTCCTCTGAAGTTTATTGCTTGTAGGTTTTTAATGGAGAAATTAACATCAGAGTGTTTTCTTTTTAAAATGAGCTCATAAGAAAAAAAGAAAAGAAATGGTGAAGGGTGTCAAATAGGGAACAAAATTCAAGCCGGTTATTTGTGCAGATTAAATAATAATAATAATAATAAAGTAAATAAGCCATTGATAGGGAAAATACTGTGCCATGGAGAAATAATGCTGAACAGTAGAGTAAAGCGTATGGAAGAAAGGATAGGCAGAGTGACATAGTAACCTGAAAAGGCTAATGCTACCTTATTAGTCTATTTATGTTGGTCTGCTGATTCATCTAATATTTCAAATACTGTAGAGGATCAAGTTCAGCAGCAGCAATTCTAATTGCAGATAGTGGACACCTGTATCCTAGTTTCCAGTGGCATATTTTTTCCTGTTCTGTTCAAGTGATTCAGTTGAACAAGTGAGTCCAGCCCTAATCTAGAAAGTAAAACTGACACAGAAGTTCTAGATATCCACGCTGAGAAAGGAAACTGATTTGTTCCTGAAGTTCAGTCTTCAGATTGTGCTGTAACTTTGCAGGCTAAAATAGCCAGGTCATACATGTGAGAGGTCACTGAAATTGCTGTTGCTAAATTTGCTTGCCTGTAGTGAGTGGGAATGTCAGATGGTGATTACTCAAGCAGTGCATCGTCACGCCTCATGGTTTGGGAATCTCCTTCCTAGCTCTACATCACAAGCAATGGAGCAAAATAGGAATCACACTTAAACTTGAAGTAACAGTGCATAAACAGGTTGTACCTCTAGCTGTTAGAAATCTGAATTGTTAATTGTAGTTTCTGTATCAGAAAGCTGTAGGCAAAACTGAGACTTTTTAAAACCATCTAATTGGGTGGTGGAGCTCTTCCTTCTCTCAGAGGCTCAGTGTTGGATTTGGCTGGGATTTGTTGCCACTTAGTGGAATGTATTGTGCTTCCAAAAGAGCAGGTTGATTTCCATATCCTTGCTATCAAAAGCATGGTATTAATTAAGAAAGAAATATAACATAGACTCATGTTCCAGAGGTAACGTGCTGTTGTGTTTCTAAAGAAACTCGCCGTTATGGTTGTGGCAGTACTGTATGTTAGATGCTTTGTGGCAGTGTAAATCTAGCAACTGCAAAGGTGAATAAAGATACAGGTGTGATTTTTGTATTTGAAGAATGTGCATTAGACAAAGTACCTAAAACTGAATTCACTGTGTTCACTTCTATATGAAGCCTTCATGTTTATCTCGGACTAATAACACGTGCCTGCACCAGCAAACTTGTTTTTACCTTTGTCTTCGTGCCCACTTAGCCTCATGACACACTCCCTTAAACAGGAAAAAGCCAGAATATTATGAAAGCTTAAGAAAATAAAAGTAATAATAGGAAGTACTCTGTTCTGGTGAGTACCCAGGGCTTTTGAACCTTGAAAGGTGGCTACATCTGGCTGAGCTGTATACTGTCATCTTCGACTTTGTACGCAAGCTTTTCAACACATCAAACTTTCCAGACAACTGCCAACCAAAATCCTGACTCTGTTTATCCTCCAAATTCTAGTCAGCATTTCCTTTGCTGTGTCTACTGTAAGGTAGCTGCCTGGTGGGCTGATTTCACAATAAATCAAGTCTGTGCCTTGTGTCAGCTTGGAACACAGTAATTTAGCGTTTAGGACTCGGGGGTGGTGAGGAGTGCTAAGGTTTAATACCAGTCTGCATTAAAATACACTGAAGCTTTTTGTTTCTAAAATATTATTGATTTGTTTCTATTTCAGTGCAAAACAGCTGGTTCGTGGAGAACCTAATGTTTCATACATCTGCTCTCGGTACTACAGGGCACCAGAGTTGATCTTTGGAGCCACCGATTATACCTCCAGTATAGGTATGTGTATGTATTTGTTGAAGTCTGTACCAGCTGCATGGGTTTTTATTCCGTAGTTAAGAGTAAAGGATTGCAAGAGGCAGAATTTTGTTGTAAACGGGCAGACACCACTTAGCAAAGTACACATCTTTTGGGGGGCTGTTGCAATTTCTGCACTTCTTGAGATTTCAATGTCAATTATATAATTAAAATGACGCTTGTTCGTCTTTAGTCTGGGATGAAATCTGATTCAAAAAAAAGCATTTTCAAGTTCTCCAGGTAGTTTTGCTGTTCAATTTAAAAGTAGGTACAAGAGAGAGATAAAACTAAAAAGTATTTGATGACTTAACTATAAAGAAGGGCTATATAAAGAATAGAAGCTATTATCCTGCTTCTGGTATGTTGTGATTTAGACCCAAATAATTTTGTAGCTTGTTTGCTTGGCTTTCAGTGAAGTGTTTTTAGTGGGAGAGAAAATGCGGGGTGATGTTTGGCTTTAAACTCTCTTGGTAGGTTTAACATAACATATATGGCAGTGTTTCAGATTCTGCTAATTAATTCTGTTAACATTTGTTGTCCCTTACTCATTAATTGTCAACGTGAATAAGACTTTTTTTTTTTTTTTGTAAATACTGGGCATTCAGCTGCGTTGTGGAAATGCTAGGGAAGCTGAAGGTTTAGGCAGAGGACAGAAAATAACCAGGTGTGCATACAGCAGTCTCAGAAAGTTGCTCAAGGTGAACAGCAATGTTGTTGTGAGTCACTTCATCAGGTTTTTAGTCAGGGTACTCCCTGGGCTCTTTCTGAAGCCTGGCGCTAAGATTTTATCTTGCTTACGGTCTTGAGTAGTACAGGCCAGGTTTAATAGGTTCAAAAGGATACAGAGGTCGTGAACAAGTCTTGAAAAAATAAGCTTGTAACTCGCTCAAGTGTATTTAAAGGCAGTAAGCTCAAACTAGTGTTAAAATCATTGGCTGTGTCATTTCACATGTTCAGTTCTTTGAAAATAGAAGTATTTCCAAAGACTTACTTCCTCTCATTGTTGTTATTTTTTTCCCCGTTACTTATTCTCCAGAATCATATTACAGCAACACTCACGTTGAGATATATATATATATATAATACATATATATATACATATATATACACATTCATATATATATAAAAGGTGGGGGGGGGGGAGGGAGGGGAGGCAGGACTGACCAGAAGTTGGGGAAAAGTAATGGCACAGTAAAGATAAACGCATATCTCCCCTGGTACGAAAAGATGCAGGACCAGGAGTCTGGAGAGAGTAATGATCCGTAAAGATAAAGTGGCAGAGCTTCTCTAATGGTTAGCCAAGCCGATAGTGGCAGTCTCAGCCTTCCTTTTGCTCTTGGGTACATCGGCTCCCACACTTTACTATTCAGTATGCTGATTCAGCCTCACTTTGTCTAGAGACTTCATTTTGGCTAGGTTAGCTTTCTGCAGTGTTAATGAGTTGAATCAACATTACTGTGCAGTCTGATAAGCTCTGGGGCACAGGTAAAAGCAAAGTGGCAGGAGCTTGAGAGTGAGGGCAGGCAGCTGATCCCAGCTGACATATTTTTGCCATCTGAGAGCTAATAGGTTGACTCAGCTGTGTTATCAGAGTGCACTGAGACAACTTGTTTCAGGGGATAACTACATAAAACAAATATTTAGGTCACCAGAAGGGACTGCTTTATAGATAAGTCTATGGAATGTTGCTGGCTCCAACCGTATAATGACTTTAATCTTGCCTTTTTTGCAGAAACTTTTATTTTGTTACCTGCCTGTCTCTATAATAATTCTAATAAAAAATAAACTTGCCAATACCATCATGATTTTAGACCGCTGTGGTTCAGACTTTCTCATACACACACACAAAAAAAAACCAAACCTCTATCACCTGAAAATCTTCTAAATAAATCAGCTGAGGTAAAACTTGCACAGAATAGTTTGAAAATGAAATTCAGCAAATCCTTCTTTCCCTTTCCTCCTTGATCTTTCTTCAACATAATCTTTGCATTTGGGAGTTGAGAAGTAATAAAATGCTTTCAGAAACTATTTTTGCAGTTCCCAGCACTCTGGGATGCTTCTGCATCCTGGAAGTCAGAACAGAAATGTAAACTGGCTTTGTAATTTCTGGGATCTTATTTTATCAAAACACGTGAGTTAGATGGGTCTTTTGGATTATATTTTTAAAATAACTGAAACTGGGGGTAGTGTTTGCAGCTTTCATACTGGGTTGGTGATGTAGATTAATGTATGATAACATCAGTGGCATCAAAATTTAGTGCAGTTAACACCTCAGTATGTGTCATCTTGCAGACCTGGAACTACTATTAAAATAACGAGCTGGGAAATAACCTGTTCAGGCTTCTGAATAGTTGCTGTTGCCAGTTAGTTACTAAAACCAGGCCCGTAGCAGCATTCTTACTGCATACTTTCAGAGGATTTTTTGATGGCAGGAACACAAGTTAAAATCTGCAGAACTTGGGGCTTCATTCGCCTTTGACTATGAATTTTATGGGTGTGTCTGTGAGGCTAAGGATAGCAGGCAGTTTTGTTCTGAAGCTAACTAGTAGAAGCATCTGTTTTTGTGCAAATGGAGCCCTTCTGCTGCCCCTACAGAGAGTTTTAGCCGGAACTTCCTCCTTGCAGGTCCATGTGTGCTGCTGTCCCAGGGTACGCTGTCTGCATGTTGCCTGGCTGCTGCCAGCTGAAAACGTGGGATTGCTGCCCGCATTCCCCTTGAATGTCCTGAGACAAACATAGGCAGGCTCTGGAGTAGGGCTGGATGCAGATAGTTGTTACTTCATGATTCTGCTTTATGAAAAGAAGGACCACAGTCAAGTTTTACCTGGAGAATGTGTTTTTTACTAGGTTGGGAGGTGGGGAAAAGGAGTGCTCGTCAGAAAACGTGGTGCTTCTGGTTAATGAGGGTGCCCTGGTCTCCAGCACGTTTTCTCCGTTATGGCTCTAGCAGGCATTGAGAGCATTCCAGAGGCAACATTTATAGCTGCTGTCAGGGAAGGATCAATCTGTACAGCCCTATCACTGGCTTCTGCTGAGCTGTCCAAAAATAAGTGTCACAAAGTTATTCATTCACTTTCCTAGCAAGTGCTAGAACTGAAGACGTGAGAAGTTCATCTCCTTCAGAGCAGAATTTCCCCAGAGGCACGTGCAGCAACGATGTCTCCTAGTTTCTCGGGAAAGAACCATCGTGAGCTGTGTCCGAAGTCTGTTGTTACAGAGCAGTGAAAAGGATTTGCTCTCTCTCTCTCTATCTAAGGCAGTGATTCCCATTGCTGAAACTAAGCATGGATGTTGAAGACCAGTTCTCTCACCTGTGATTGCTGTTTCATCTCTTCATTGCAGAGAAAAGGTGCCTGTGTTGATGATTTCCTAACCGTTTCAGGCTTTAGCCTTACTCTACCTCATGGTAGGCTGTGGATCTGTGCTGAGCAGATGTGCAAGACTTGCATTTGACATAGCAACACATGCCCATTATCCCACATTTTGTTCTCATTCTGACGTTCTAAAAAGCATTCCAAAAAAACTAGCAGTGAAAAGCATTTTATGCTCTGGCATTTGGCAAGTAGAAGCTGCTGATTTTACAACCTCCTAGGGCTACTGTTCCGACTCTATTTTTTCCCTGCTGGTTTGTACGGATGATTGGCTTCCAGAGAAACAGTTCTGAGATGGAGGAAATCCATCAGGTCAGGTCAGAGGATGCTGGGACAGAGCTTACTATAGGAAGAAAAAGGCGTAGGAGAGTTTCAGATGGAGGGAAAATTCTTAGTTTCCACTGAATTGATGAGAGCAGGCAAATATTTTTTCTTTCTTCATGCCCTCTAAATAACAAGTTAGGGAAGGTGGTGTATAGCACAATGACCACTGCTGCGATGATGAGAGCCAGAGTCAAAATTTCTCAGTTTCTTCTTGAATTTTTGTTAGCAGAGTTCTATAAACACCTTAGGAAAATTGTTTTGTTGCCATCCCTACTTCAAGCTGCTAAAGTTGGCTGCAGATCTCTGGCTTTAAATGAGAATACTTAGAAGATTTTTTCATTTCCTTCAAGTGGGAACATTGCCCAGGTCCAAACTTGGACGATAGTGAAATGATGCTCCTGGAAAAAGAACTGTGCGTTTCAGTGCGTCTCTTGTACATGCTGATTAATTTATAGTATTAGCAACTAAAATAAAGGAAAATGAAATAGGTTTGTAAGAAGTTATTAAATCACCTGATCTTACAGACTTCCTAGCACAAAGAGCAACGGATTTGTTTCCAGTCGATTCGCTGTGTCTGCTGGATTCCCCCATCACAAATACCATAAGGATTCCTCAGATTTTCCCGGCTGCTTCCTTGTGACCTGCATCCTTTTTATTCTTTCGCTCTGCAGTGCCCTCAGCTTCTTCCTGCATGCTGCCGTCAGCTGCTTATGCATCCTCTGGCGTGTCTGCAGCTGCAGTATGTTCCTGGGCCAAGCAAGTCCTGCAGGGCTGAGCTTCCCACAGCAGCGATGCTGCTGCTTGCTGTCCTCTCTGTTTTCCCAAAACTGAAATGGCTTTGATGCTTCAACCTTTAAGACTTGTCAGAAATTGGCTGGTGGAGTGGGAAGACGTTGAAGGAGACTGGAGAAGGATAAAAGCACAAAGCCATTGTCATGGAGAAGCCAGACCAGAAGGTTAATTAAGACGACTTTATGAAGCCCTAATCTAGTTCAAAAAAATAATGCTGATGTAGCTTCCAGATCTCAAAAGGAACTGAGTTCTGAGTGCAAAATTACACAAAACAAAACTGGCATTTAAATGTGTTCTGTCTTTTCCTTTCAACATATTGTTCTTTTTTAGTCCAAAATAAATCCCAAAATAGTCAGTAATCATTATAGCTTTGGGAGTACCTTTTTTTGTATGTTCAGTGGAAAAATCTTCAGTTTCTCAACACCTCTTACAGTGCCTTTAAATAGACTTCTAGGTTTCAGTTCTGGCCTTAGTACATTTAATCTATTTCTTTGCTACTTCTGAAGAAATCTGCTGTCTTTTGGTCTGCTGTTTAAGTTCCTGTAAATGCAGCCTGGAAGGCTCTTTGTATGTATTGATAAGTCATACATTCTTTTCATCATTTTCTTGTATCTTTCAGTCTGATGGCCACAGCTATCAGTTAGCAGTCATTCAGAAGCCAACACGGTGTGTTGTTCTTTGCCTGTTGTTGTCTTCATTTCCCAGAAGAGATCTTGGCACCTTGGTGGCTTTCTACTAAATACTGCTAAAAATACAAAAAGTGTCTGATTTTTCCTTATTTTTTCATCTTTATTGATGATTGAGATGGGAGAATTGAGTGCACTTTCAGTAAGGTTGCAGATGGCATCAAGCTGGGGGGAAATGTCAGTATGTCTGATGGTGGAAAGGCCCTAAAGAGGGACCTGGACAGGCTGGATATCTGGGCTGAGGCTGAGGGATGAAGTTCAAGAAGACCAGTTGTTGCGTCCTGCACTTCGATTACAACAACATTGGGCAACACTACAGGGTTGGGGCAGAGTGCTGGAAAGCTGTGTGGAAGAAAAGGATCTGGAGGGTGTTGCTTGATGCTCAACTGAACATGAGCCAGCAGCGTGCCCCGGTGACTGAGAAGGTCAAGGACATCCTGGCTTGTGTTGGGAATAGTGGGGCTAGAAGGAGGGGGAGGTGATCATCCTCCTGTACTCAGCTCTGGTGAGGCCGCACCTCAGGTACTGCATTCAGTTATGGGCCTTGCAGTGTAAGAAAGACATTGAGGCCCTGGAGCGTATCCAGAAACTGTGAAGGCTGGGACACACATCTTGTGAGGAATTGGCTGAGGGGATGGGGGTTGCTCAGTCTGGAGAGGAGGAGACTTGGGGGAGAACTTACCGCTCTACAGTGCCCTGAAAGGAAGTTGTCACAAGGTGGGGATTGGCTTTTTCTTCCAGGAAACTGCTGACAGGACGAGAGAGAATGGCCTCAAGTTACAGCAGAGAAGATTCAGATTGGATATTGGAAACATTTCTTCTCATAAAGAAAAGAAAGAGGCGTTAGAACAGGTGGTCTGGGGAAGTGATGGAGTCACTGTCTCTGGAGGTGTTTTAAGCGCAAAGGGTAGATGTAGTACTCAGGGACGTAGTTTAGTGGGCGGTGTTGGGGATGGGTGGATGGTTGGACTAGATAATCTTAGAGGTTTTTTCCAACCTTAATGATTTTGTGATTCTGTTATTACTGCTTGTTGAAATTCAAGACTTAAACATGGGTTACTTCCAGTACCATTTGCGTTTTAAGTTGTTACATTTTAGGATGAGTACTGTTGCAATATCTGGACTATGGCATTATGAAAAAATGCATCCATTTGATGTTGGAATTATTTTAACAGCTGCAGTAATCAGCAGTGTTTTTTGCCTACTGTATGTTTGGATAAAACTGTATCTTTCCTGAGAGAAGGGGAAAATACTTTAATATTAACCCTCTCTCTGTGATATAGGAAGGAAAGGGTTATTCTGACTTCCATATGATTGCATTACCAACCTTGAATTCCTGCATGCACTCTTACTGTTGTAGCACTGAACTGCCTCATTTGTATATAAGATGTCCCTATAATAGATGAAGATTGTCTTCACGTAAGGGAATAGCTGATTGTAGCTAGATGTGGTTTTCGTTATATGAATGAAAATGAATTGGCAGATATTGTTGACCCAGGCCCTGCAGTGCTGTTGTCCTGTGAAGTTTGCAAATGGAAGTGAGAGGAAGATTAGATCTTGATGTGAATGAGAGGTTATCTCCTAGGTCCCGTAATAATTAGATTCTGCAGAATACTAGTAATATTTGCAGTATTGGCTTGTCTGTTAATATGTATATATACTTTTAATACATGGGATGAAAAAAAATGAGTCTATTCAACATTCGGGAACTACAAAATCATCAGCTGTTGTGATGGTACCTATGCATAGTTCATGAAGAACATTATTGAAGAAGAGCATAAGGCTGGGAAGTTCTTAATTTTCACATGGCAATTATTTGTTTCTTCTTCCTATGTGGTTAGGTTTTAATGTAAATATACGATGATGTTAACATTATTTTCTAGCTCCCATTGTCTTATGGTTTGACTTATAGAATACGTGCCCCCTATTGCTGTGTGTCATACATCATTGTTTGCTAGATGTCTATTAGAGGAATATATATATTTTTTTGTTATGCTATAGTATGAGATGTGGCAAGTAGTAGAGTAAAACTACTTGTTTTTTAATATAAATGAATGAATACAAACCTTTTACTTAAACCTTTCCTACCCTTTGCTTTTTTCCCCTTTTAGATGTGTGGTCAGCGGGCTGTGTATTGGCTGAACTGTTACTAGGACAACCAATCTTCCCAGGTGACAGTGGTGTGGATCAGTTGGTGGAAATAATCAAGGTATGGAATTTTAAGTGTTTTTTCAATTCCATGGGAATTAAAATGAAAACGATCATTGTTAAAGCTTGGCAACTTACATGCTGATACCATTGTACAAAGTTTTGCCTGTAAACTTTGATTGAAAAAATTATTCATGCATTTCTGAGAACTTGATACTCTTTGCCCATCTTGAAGTCAGGCAAGATGGCTCTATCTTTTAATTATACAGCTCTTTTTCCTCTTACAGGTTTGCACTTTCAGCATGGTTGGAAATGCTGCTTACATACTGAGACAATATTTATTAATATATGATTCTAATTCTTTAAGAATCTACCTCTTTTCTTTGTTGCATGCAGTTAGTACTTAGCTTTGAAAACAGTATTGTTGAGTGTCTTTGTGCCAGGTTCTTCACATATGTAGCCTTCTTTTCTTCCTCCTTCCTACCAGTTCTTTGAGCTGAGAGGTGAAAATGGGTACTCCTTTTTGCAGACAGAAGAGCAGGACCTAATTAAATGTAGAGCAAAAATACTTTCCACCTGAAAAGTCTTATTTTTGAAGCGAGGAAGACCTAATGTTTCTGAATGCATGACGATTACGTATTGCTTATGCTTAAACACATCTTGATTGATTTCATTTGGTAAGCTGTTAATATTCTTTGATTCTCAAATTAGAAAGGATGGAACAATAATTCATAGCTTACATAGTTGGGACCTGTTTTCCCAGAATCTGTCCAGTTTCAGCTTTGTTACCTTCAAAATGATTCTTTCCCTAGTTTAACTCCCTCCTTGTTCAACTTCTGCAATGAAAGAGGCAAGGTTTCCAATGAGTGTGTAGTTCCTCTAGATGCATCTGTACTGTGCTCTTAGTAAGATGGCAACATTTCAGAGGAGATGTTGTGCATGCATGCCTTTTTTCGTGTATTGCTGTCTTTGTACCTCTTCTATCACAGTGTCTGACACCGGCCAGTACCAAGCTGTCATCCTTCTGTATGAGGAACATGAGCTGGCGAGGCTCAGGGTTTCTGTGGCTGACAGTACAGTCCCACTCGTGTGTGCCCCGACCTTTCCAGGCTCTCACCATGTCTCCTCCAGCCTTTGGCTGTGTAAATTTAGCTTCTGCTACAATGGTTTTGTGTCTGTCCTGCTGGAAGTCCTTCAGCCTGCTTCTTTCCTCCAGAGGCCTCTTGCGTCTTCTTCTCCTATGACTTCCTTGCTTTTTTAACGTTGTCTTTCTGCCCAGTGTATCTCAAGCTCAGCAGGTTCACATAGTGTCAGTTTACATAGGAAACACCATTGGAAAACTAGAACTGCTGTCCCATGGCTGATGATGCCATGAGTGAGAATTTTCTCCTTTTGAAAAGTGTCTTGGAGTGGTGCAGTTCTTTCCATTGCAGTTTTTTCCATTGCACCTCTTTTGTGAGATTTAAAACAGTCTGTAAACATGTCAGGTTGCTAGAGTTCCCATGGAATTTGTGCAATAAACTGTGCTACTTGCCTTCAGATATTTGCAGAAAAAACCCTGTTTCAATTCTTGATTAATACCTGCAATCCCAAGAAACTACACCTAAAAGAGTTTTTGTAGAAACTACTTTTTATATCATGATGAAAGCCCTCTAAGTCCTTCCATAATTCAGTCAGGAAACTGAGAGTAGAGAGGCCTTATCAGCAAAGCCATAGCGCTCTGCAATTGCTTCAACTTTCACAATATGAAAGTAAAATAATAAAGGAAAAAGATGTCCCTTTATTATTGAGGTGCTTGCCAGGCAGAGATCGTCATTTTGTTCAAAGTTTTTTAGAAGCTGCTTTTGTTACTTAGGCGTTTTCAGTTCTGCAATTCTGAGGGTAAGCAACTATAAACTCATAGTTTTGTAGCGTATATGTGCTGTGATTGTGATAATTTGGCTTCGTTTATGCTTGTCTGACAGTGTATTGAAGCAAAGGAATAAAAAACTGTTGATGGCCTGCATACCACCAGCTACAGCTTTTTAAAATGTTGCTACCATGATTTATGGTAATTCTTATTGACCAATTCACAGAACCATAAAATACCCAGAGTTGGAAGGGACCCTCAGAGATGATCGAGTTCAATTTATAACTGAATATACAGTGCTGGCAAACTCATGTTATGTCTAATAACAGCCAAAGGATTGTACTGTATAAAGGCTTGAAAAATCAGTAAGTTATAGCTGGGCGTGATGATTTTCACCTCAGCAGAGACAAATTTCTGAATAATTAAATAGTAATTCTGAATGATCATCCAAACCTGTGTTTGTTTTGGTTTTTTTTTCATGTCCTGTTATACATGTAGCCCTCTGCATACAAAAATTATAAGTAAAACAGCTTAAATGTAGGAATAGCTCAATTTTATGGTAAGCCTAGTATGTTCATTTAAAAGGCTACAGTACTGAGAATGTTTTAGCAAAGTCTGAAAGAGCAAACACTAAATCTTAGAGTAGTAGTTATTAAAATGTGTTCACTAAGTCCTTAAAATACAATGGAAAATGTGGACTTGAATTGGGTAGGTGCCACGAATAATTTTCTGACAAATACTTGTTATGTAGGCAACATAGATTCTCAAGGCAACAATGGAAGGAAAAATTAATGTAAAGTCCAGAACTGTACTGTTTTTCAGTACTTCTGCATATGACATGTTGTGTTGTGCATTTTGTGTTAGCTATATATATTCATAAAAGCATTGGCAAAAGGCTGACATAAGAATACAGAGGGAATTGCAGTTGGGGATAGTGCAGCCTCCAGAGTGTGAGACATTAGGCTATTGAAGACTTTGTTTAGAATAGGATTCATTTAATATTGTTTTTTGTTTTTTTTTTTTAATATAGTTGGCATACACCTCTTCCATTTGCCGCCCTTAAAGTATTACTATTTAAAACTTTTATTGTAACATGGACTTATCTTAGTGCCAGCTGGCTGTAAAAGAAGCAGAACGTATGGGGTTACCAACTGTGGGGAATCTCTCATGAGACCCCATGTTGAACATTGCGTCCAGATACTCCAAAATGAGAAGGGTGTGAACCTGTTGGAGCAGGTCCAGAGGAGGCCTTGAGGATGCTCATAGGGCTGGAGAACCTCTTTTGTGAGGGCAGGCAGAGGGAGCTGGCCTTGTTCAGCCTGGAGAAAGCTGTGAGGAGGACTTATCGAGGCCTTTCAGTATCTGAGGGGGGCCTGCAGGGAAGCTGAGATGAATGCTTTGTCAGGGAGCACAGTGGTAGGCAGGGGGAATGGTTTTAATTGGCAAGAGGGTAGGTTTGTATTAGCCGCTAGGAAGAAAGTCCTTACTCGGAGCTCATTGCCTAGGGAAGCTATGGGTGCCCCATCCTCGCAGGTATTCAAGACCAGGTTGGATGGGCAACCTGATCTGGTGGATGGCAATCCTGCCCATGGCAGGGAGTTGGAACTTGGGGTTGGAACCTTTATTTTTAGTTTCTTTTTCTCTTGTTTGTATTTCTTCAGTCTTTCTGTATTAGTACTTCCTTCTTTCCTTCTTTCTTTTGTATTTCTTTGGTCTTTCTGTCTAGGAGAGAGATCTTCAGCCACTTACCTTTGAGAAAATGATGCTCAGTGTAGCAAAATACTGCCTTGGAGCTGGAAAAAAAAAATCTGAAGAAATAATTATCTAATTACATTCTTCTTGAATTCTTACATCGTTTCTGGAGAGAAATTATATGATATGCTTTTTCCAGGGTTTTGTCTTGGATGGTGACCTGTCATTATTTTTAGTCCTTGCAGACTATTCAAAATGTTAGGTTATCCTGTTGCTGGAAATACCTCAAGTAGGTAACCAGATACATTAATTTTGAGTGACAGCCTCTTCGGAAATGTGCTAGTTCCTGACACAAGCACAGTGGCACTGCAGGCACAGCAGTGGTCATGGTAGAGAAATTACATCTGAGTGAGTACTGCACCTGAGAGAGCAGTGGTGTGGGTCCCTTTGCCGTGGGAAAGGTGCAACTGCTCTTGTCAGCCCAGGAGGGTTGCAGTTTGCACCTGACTAGAATCCATTGTACAAGCAGGATATTGCTGAGTACAGCTCAGAGAAGAGCTCTCAGCCTGCAAGAGGGAATTTTTAGAGGGCGCAATCAATGTAGGCTCCTGTGCGACTCCCTCTCCTCGTGCTCACAGCTAGGAATGTAGCTGTGGTGCCTGCAGGATGGCTATGCCTGCTGTGGAAGCTTGGAGAGGTAAATCCTGCTCCTCCCACACCCTGGAGAGCACTGAAAACTGGCTGGAGTGTTTTCCCAGGCTGACTTATCTTCAACCGCAGCTCCCACAGAAAGGGATTACGCAGTACTCCCCATGCAAAAAGGAAATTTCTGAAGCATTATAGTTTTCTTTCTAAGATACATGCTTAAGTGCGTATTTATCTTTTGAGGGATTTTATTTAGCTTCTTCCCTCTGCTCTGCTCAAAACAGGAAATAAATCTTTGTCAGAGGAATGAAACGGCAGTACTCACATGAGCCATCCTGGCGTGCTGGGAGGACAGCATCTGCCAATCTGCTTTTCATTGACTTTACCATAAATATTTTTTCCCTGTGTGCACTGTTGTCTCAAGCATGGTGTGCAATGACCAACTTCTGATAACCGTAACAAACAGTTAGGGGTTTTCTGGTGTGGCTTTTTTTTGTTCCTTCTGGATTGTGCGTTTATTCCTTGCACTGAACAAAAAATGAAATCATCTTCCCATAGTTCTCTGGGTTGGGAATGAGGCAAAGGGAAAGAAATGTATTAAAACCCAAACTTGATAGTATCAGGAATCCTATCCATGTGTAACTTTCTGATCTGTGACATTTTTACCAAACTGAACACTAAGTATAGACTGCAATTACAATATATGGCTCACACTCAAATGTCAGGGTGCTATTTTGGGCTCAGTTTTTGCAATGAAATAAATTCAGTCACAGCAGTTAATGTGGAGAGTGGAGCTGTCTTTTCCGGGAGAAGAGACAAGCAGAGAGAGGACAGCTTGTTATCAACTGTGGCCCTGCATGAGAGAGTGCTGCCCAGGCACCCATCATTGTGCCTAACACCTGTGTGTCCCTGCTGCAGGGTATCATCTGGGTCCTTCCCTTGTGCCCAGAAGGAAGTCCTCTGGCGTTTCACCTCCAGCACACACCACAACTTGCCTGTTCATCTACCTCATGTTGTTTCTTGCTTCCAGTGCTTGCTGGCAGGCAGTATAAAAAGATGATGAATAATTATATTCACGTCAGTAGTGACAATGGATTTCTTCCTATTCCTGTTGTGTAGCTGTTCTTGAGTTTTTTAAGTAGAAGAAATCTCTATATTTAGTTGGCGTTTGTTTTTGTTTGACAGGACCATGATTTTGAAAGAAAGTGCATATAAAAATGTGGAAGTTTTTTTTTTTTTTTTTTTTTTTTTCTACCATAAAGGCATTATTTCAAAACCAACCCATCCTTACTGCTTGAGATGCCAGCACTATGAATTTAAGTAATTAATTGGCACACCTCTTAACAACTTACAGAAGAGGTGCAGACATTTTTGCAAAAGCAATGATTTTGTCATCTGGTAAACCATACACACCTGGTAGATATTTCCTCCTAAGATAGCATGGTTTTCATGGGGAAGGCACTATACCACTGTGTGGTTTCTAGAAAACCCTGAATTAAATAAGTCTTCTTCCCTCTCAAGTTCACTTCAGTCCTCCCCACCCAGAGTTTCTGAACTCTGTTTTTAGCTGATTTTGGTATTTTGGCAAATAATTAGCAGTAAGTAACAGTGGCTGTCAGAAAGGACCTTTATTCTACAGACGTTCATGCAAACCTTGCAGTTTCCACTTCCTCCTATGTTGAAACAGCATGCTTTTGGTCTCATAGCCCTGCACAGTGAAACCAGGTGTGGACAGCAGCTGTCTTCAGTTCTGGAGTCTAGCTCCTTCTGTGAAAATTCAATTGCAAGTAAATGAAGATCTTTGTGCTATTTGTGATCAAATTAAGGACTTATTCTAGATACAAAAAATTCCTGGTATTTTTAGAGATGTGATTATCTGGAGCCTGTAGGTTTTCTTTAATTGCTTAAGACATATGCTGTTAGTTGAAGAAAAAGTCATTAGGAAGTTTCATCTGTTGCAGGTGAATGTCAGGGAAAAACTTTCCAGAAAATCTTTGTAAAACCTCCCACATTAGGTTTTTGTCCTGAGAGAATTCAAATATGTATTCCTTGGTTACTCTTCTTAGATAGCTTGTGTTACATGTTTTTATTTAAGGGACGATGATGACTGCTGGGGATGAAGAGCAAAGCCAGTTGATCTTTAGCCTATTGTCTTCATCTGCAAGATCTTTTCTTACAGTCCCCTTTCGTTCAAATGTTTTGTCTTCATCTAGACACAGTTTGTTGTCATTTAATTAAATGTTTTTTTCTTTTTTTTTTTTTTAATTTGAAAATACTACCTTTCATAAGGCTGTCCCCAAGAAGCAGAAGTAGGATAGTATATGTTGACATGCATAGACTGGAATAATTAAGTATCAGACTCGGTATTTCTTAAAAGCTGTCTAACCTATGCAAGATTTGGGGAATCTCATCCATGTATAGAAATACCTGAAGGAAAGATACAGAACAGCCAGGTTCTTTTTGGGTGCTCAGTGCCAGAACAAGAGGCAGTGGACATCGACTGGAACACATTAAACTCAACTCTGAACAAAAGAAAACAGTTTTTATTATGAAGGTGATTAAATACTGGAGCATGTTTCCTGGAGAGGTTGTGGAGTCCCTGGAGATTTAAGAAGCTGCCTGGACACAGTCCTGACTCTTGCTGACCTGCTTGAGCACAGGCTTGGGCCATTTGACCTCCAGAAGTCCCTGCCAGTCTCAGTATTCTGTGATTCTGTGAAACCTGTCAGCAAGGAACATCTGCTTCATAGTATTTTCAGAGCTGGTATAGCAAGAACGGTTGTTTTACAGTGTAATTCTGCCAAAAATGTGCAAAGTAATTTATTCTTCTCCTCTGCATTCCAACAGAAATAGCAGTCATATGAATGACTTCTCTTTTTAAAAGAGAAAATGTTTGCCCAGCTTTTGTGATAGCATAAGCGATTGCTGCTACTCAACAAGGTTACTCAAAGCTATTGCTAATGTACCTAAAACTCTGCAGAAGTCAGTAAGTTATGGTTTAAAAATGGTGCAGCAGAGTGCCCTGGAGGACAGGGTGGGGTTATTTCCATCCCTTGCTACAGGACCTCTTCCAGGCATTGCAAGTACCAAAACATTTTTACAGCTTATCACGTCATTCATCCCACTTTTTTTTTTCCCCCTGGATTGTGATTTGAATATGACAGTCTTAAAAGCTACCATTTTTCTTCCTGTGTACTTTCTTCCTCCTCTTGTTTTTTTGGTTTTTTTTTTTTGCCTTAGTCTACCTACTCTCAGTCTGAAGTGAAAGCATATAGACACCACCACCACTGAGTGGTTGATGAAAATCAGATATCCTTCTGTATGGGTCTTTTTGTGTGTCTGAGGCTACATAACCAAAAGGTGCAGCTTACCCTTCCTTCATCTAGTATTATCCCTCTTCAAAACCTCCTTTTCTTGACACCTTAGGCAGTGTTGATTAAATGCTTCACTATCCTTGTCACCAAAGCTTCAGCTCAGGAGTTGTTCTCGCATCATTTGTAGTTAGGTCTGTGGGTTTTTGTGAAATGCGTGGCTGGGTGTTGTCCATGGGTCCCCTCATGAAGCTATCTTTGCCTATCAGATCTGAAATCTCTCCCATCCTATAAGCATTCTTCAGGTAAAGATACAGGCACTGTGCAGATTTCTCATTCTGTGCAGCCTTGGGAACCAAGCCAGATTCCTGAATTTAAGTGATACGAAAAATTTAGTCTTTGCCTCCTCTCTGGAAAGCTATTAAAGATGGTGGGCTTTTTGTCTAAAAGGGGGAGGAGATGACGGAAGGTAAGCTTGGCTTTAAACAAGCTCTCTCTACGCAAGGGAGGCCTTAAAATGCAGTGAGCCATGAGAAGTGGTGGGACAGCAATACAGGTTATCCATAATTTGACAGGAAGTGAAATAATCCAGGGAACTTCCACGTTTTTGCAAGTGGTTTTTACACTGCGTTGAAATTGAAATACTGTTTGCAGGTCTGAAATTCCATCAATTTTTTGAACAGGCACTTTGAGAGCAGCGATCTCAGAGCCTGGAACCAGGGGAAGTGAACATTTCTGGCTACTCTTATTTTCCTTCAGAGTTCCCGTATGTTTCCTAAAACATATGGGATCCTGTAAATGGACTCTTTGCTACCAACATAGGCGTGCACAGAAAAGTAGTCTGATGTGAGCGTAACTCTTGGATTGTAGGGGAGGTGGGATTTATGTCTCAGTTAGCAATTGAGAGGTGGGTGTTCTGTGATCATTTCTTTCGTATAACTTGCCAATTGATTCTATTACCCAGGAAGCGATGGCCTGAAAAAGTTCTGGGGCTTTATTTCCTTTTGCTCTTAATTTAAAGCATTGCCTTGTGGATAGATATTTTGTTTCCTACAGCCATGTTTTGAATCACAGAGGTAGCAGGCTCTTTCCATAGTAACTGCTGGGGTTTTTTGTTGAACTGAGTAGTGACACTTGGTCTTATCCCCTTTGCCTGACTCTTCAGTTTGTTTGTGTCATTTCCACTCGGTAACTGAACAAAAAATCTCCACAGGTAGGAGAATATATGATGAAATACTTCTTTAGCACTCTGCCTTACTAGCTAATACTGACAGTATTTTAGGTTGTTTCCTCATGGGGACAGTGCATAACATCACTGCAATGTATGGCAGGAGCAGTGTGGTTGTAAGCTTGTTAGAGGGCTGTTGTTCATGACTTAAAATGCAGTCTGTGTTATAGCTGATTAAGGATCTGACCTGTACGCTACAATCAGCGACACTGTTTTATAACATTAAAATTACAATAGACTCTATTCCCCATTGAAATATCACGAAGTTTGAGAAGGATTCTTGAATTTAGTGGAAAAATTTTACAAAATAATTAAATTTTTGACGCTTGGCTTGGAGCATAAATTCTGCCACCAGGAGACTACTGTAGCTGCATGAGGAGTGACAGAGATGACTGAGGGACTGGAGCATCTGCCACGTGAGGAGAGGTTGTGAGAGCCGAGACTGCTCAGCCTGGAGCTGAGAAAGTTTCAAGGAGGATTTTATCCACATGCATAAATACAGGCTCTTCTCAGTGGTGCTCACTAAGAGGACAAGAGTCAAGAGGCACAAATTAAAACACGTGCAGTTCCATCTGAGCGTAGTTTGTAGAGTCCACATGTGTGGAGATGCCCAAAAGCCAGCAGAATGCAGTCCTGGTCAGCCTTCCCTATATCTAACTCTGCTTGAGCAGTGGATTTGGACCAGATGGCCTCAGGAGGGGAGATCCCTTCCAACTGAAACTGGAAGTTTTGTTGTTTTGTTCTCTGCGTTCACTTACTGATTATACAGATTGACTTCAGTTTTCTCGCTGTGTGATAGATTCCATGTGAATGTGAAGCATATGTAAACAGTGGCTTTTTTTTTTTTCCCTTTCCTTTCTAGGTTCTGGGAACGCCTACAAGGGAGCAAATTAGAGAAATGAATCCAAACTATACTGAATTTAAATTCCCTCAGATTAAGGCACATCCATGGACTAAGGTAAGTCTATATGATTGGATAATAACAACATGTGGGCTGAAACTAAGAAATTCTGGGAGTTAAGTGTGATTGCCTTCATAGCTTTCAGTCAAAACTAGGTGCCTTTAACTATGCTGGAGACCCAATAACTCTTAATATAGGTAAGGGTAAAGAAGATATTGAAGCAGTGTATTGCATTATATGGTAGTCTTTTTTTTTTTTTTTTTTTTTTTTTGAGGCTGCCTATAGTGTTTTTAAAAAAAAAAAACAACAAAAACAATGGTGTGTGTGTTTGTAGTGCAATATATCTAAATCCTGTCATTCTGTGACGTTTGATGTGTGTAAAAGTCACTTAGAAATGAGAAAGTGTTGCATTGATGTGCGTGACACTTCTGTGATGCTGTTACATAATCTGACAGTGAAGGTTGACAGTCATTTTCTTAACTGATTCTTTCAAAAAATATTATATTTGTAGTCTCGTAGGTGTGTTGTTTAGTGTTGTTTTGGTGGTGTTTTTTTCCTGGAGCTGCTACTTAAGACTGTTTTGCTACCTAGTTTTCAGAAGGTACTACTGCAGTAAATACTGGCAATAACATTACCATGATCAAAGTGGAAACTGCTAGCATTAGAGTAAGTTCAAGGCCTCACAGTTAAGTTATCCTCCACATGCAGATGAACGGTGGATTTTTTGTATGAAAAGTGGTAAAAACTGATCATTTAATTACCCTGCAGCTTGTGATTTAAGCTAAATATCAAGTTATAAGCACTGATGCCTGACAGTTAATGTTTTCTTGAGAAATGTCTGACATAGTTGTAGAATGTTGTCATTATACCTTAATGGTTCAGGTTTTCTTCTGCTATATATTCTTTACGTATGAAAGGATCTTATTCCTAGTTGAGCACATGTCCAGGTCAGACTCTTTTAAGACCAAATGTGCTGTGGTGGTAGAAACTCTGGATAAACTAGCTAGAGCTAATCAAGGGTCTTTCTGATAGCTGGTCAGGTATTTAATGGGTACATGCCAAGCCAAATATGCTGTCTATATAATAGATTCTTCAACACTTTATGCACCACTTCAATTCTCCTTTTCTCCAGTAATTCCTTGTTTGTATTTCCCTATCCTAGTGTCTGTGGATTGGTTAAGTGATTTATAATAGTATGAGAGGTCTGTAAATGCAGTGCTGCTTTTTAGTGTCTTACATTAACTTGAAACAAGAATAGGACAATTTAAATCCCTGGGAGTTGGTCTCTTCCCTTTCAAATTGCACCATGGTAGTAGTCAAGTCACTAGAATAAGGCCAAAAGCATTATAGCACAGAATTCTATGGTTGCACCTGAATTTCTGCAGTGAGGATGTTCTGGATTTGAGGGATTAAACTAATATGCAATGGAACAGGGATGCTGAAATGTACAGTAGTATATGGAGCTAAACATCTAAGTTAGCTATGCAAGTTGTCTTCTGCCTGAATAGTCCTAAGACTCATCTATATCCACTTGATGGTCACAACAGAGACCTTTCAGCAAATGCAAGCTTCAAGAAAAAAGTGTTCGTTCTATTTATACGCACTATACATACATGAATATGTTTTGTCATTCTAAGAAGACATAGGTGAAACAAAGTCAATTTGAAAGAATTGAGAGGAGCTTGCCAGGAAATGGCATCTGCATTCTGCATTAGGACACAGTTACTTTTGGACATCTGTGCTTGCAGCATAGCTTCTTATTCTCAACTCATTCTTTGCATTCTTCCTGACATAGTTGGGTGTACAGTAGCATTTAAACCAGTTTGCTGCAGTTGCGTGACATGATGCTTCATCTATGTAATCTGTACTTTTCTTATTATACAAGTGCTAAATCAGTAAAAATGGGTTATCCAGCACAGTGTTAGCAAAGACACTCATCCAGACTTACTTCTAAAGATCCTTTCCTTTCAACGTTTTGCTATTGAGCCATGAAAGATTTCAGTAAGTGGCAGTAATGCTTAGGATTGCTCTCTTACCCAGCTGTATTGGTATAATATCTGATGGCATGGAAGCCATATGGATTATCACAGAATCCTGGAATATCCTGAGTTGGAAGGAATCATGGAGTCCAATTCCTGACCCCACTCAGCACCACGCAAATCCAATCCCTATGTCTGAGAACAATGACCAAACACTCCTTGCACTCTGGCACTCAGAGCCGTGCCCACAGCCCTGGGCAGGCTGTTCCATGCCCAGCGCCCTGTGGTGCAGACCCTGTCCCTCACCCCCAGCTGCCCTCCCCTGACAGCTCCATGCTGTTCCCTCGGCGCACAGTTGGCCCTTAGGGCTGCCAGGGCACACTGCTGGCTCAGATTCAAGTTGCCATCAGTCAGAACCCTCAGATTCCTTTCAGTAGTGCTGCTCTCCAGCCTCTCATCCCCTAGTCTGTATGTATATTCAAGATTGCACCTTCCCAGCTGCAGAACCTGGCACTTGCTCTTGTTGAACTTCTCATGGTTGATGATTGCTTCGCCTTCCAGTCTGTCAAGATCTCTGTAAAGCCTCCCCACCCTCTGGGGAGTCAACAGTTCCTCTTAACTTAGTATCATTTGTAAGTTACTTATTATGTGTTTGAGTCCTGCATCTAGGTCATTTAGGAAAACATTGAAGAGAGCTATTCCTGAAAGAACCCTGTGGGACCTCAGTGGTGACTGGCCACCAGCCTAATGTGAGCCCCCCAACCATTAGAACCAGCTCTTCCATCGCCTCATGTTGTTGTCCAGCTACATGCTGGACATTTTCTCCAGAAGGATACTGTGAGAAACGGTATCAAAAGCTGTGCTGAAATAAATAAATAAATAAATAACATTTAAGCTGGCGTTTATCAAGCATGTAGCATTTTAACTAAGTTTCTAAAACAGCCAAGTAGTACAAGTTTTTAATCCAAAACTGCAGAATGCCACACTAAAAGGGTCTCGTAAAAAGGACTCCCATGAAAACCCAAAAGAGTGAAGGCAAAAGATCTTACCTCATATTATGGCACTGTTTACATGTACTCTTGAAGAGTTGTTTGTTTGACAGATACTTGTCACATCAGTTTAAAAAAAAAAAGAAGTGCTTTAAAGCATTATAAAACATTGTTATAAATAAACTTACTGACCCTTGATCCAATGTAGCCATGCATTAACAACTTCATAAAATACGCACTCATCATTTATTAAACCTTAATAAATTACAGCCTGATATAGCAGTGACCTCTAATAACTTGACATTAGAGAACAAAGAAGCACTAAAAGATGAAGGACAGCAGATCACTAAAGAATTAAGACTACTGAATACAGAGGTGTCCATTCTCTTGGAGTTTCTGTATCTTAGAATTGAAAATATCGACTAGAAAAGTACTTCTGAACTGTCATTGCAGAAGTGCAGTCTAATCAGCAGAAAAGGGGAAAGGGCAAATGGTTTTTGTTATGTGTGTAACTAGAGTGCTGTAAATAGTTGCCAGCAGGACTTCAATTTTCAAAGCTTCAATCTCAATAACAAACATTTGTCATCTAGGTTAAAGAATTACTGAAGATTCTGTATTTAGAAGGCTGTTACTTTTGTCATCTAGTTATAACCGGAGGACTCACCAGTTAGAGTTATTTTTTTGTGTGAAAAAGCTTCCAGGCAGCTATTTATCAGAATGTTTAGAGAAAAAAGTCACTCCCTCATGTAGGCTCTTTGACACAAGAGCTTTCTCACTGTTGTTTCAAAATATTACAGTAAAATGTATCTGGTTTGCAAAAGCATGTTTGGATTACAATTAAAAGGATTCCAATCCTTAGCACTCCGTATTATAAATAAATTACATTTGAAATTCTGTGAGGAGCGCTTCTGTTGGTTGTACCCTTTGTGATGGTCTGCTCTCTGGGTATTCCTGGCAAGTTTTGAGCAACCTGGCCGAGTGGAATGTGACCCTGCCAATAGCAGAGAGATTGGAACTAAATGATCTTAAAGGTCACTTCCAACCCAAACAATTCTATGATTCTATAATATTGCTAAAACATATATTTTAGATTGAATATTGTGTGCATTGGGTGTGTCTGTGTGTATAGCCTTCATATGCTTTTTACCACTCTTCTCACTGGTCCTGAGTTGTTGAATGTTGCCGTACTTGCAGCAGGCAGTCCTGTCACCCTTCCCCCTCACCATGAGACTGGGACACAAGCAGTCTGGTCTCTCTCATGACTGTTTTTTTCCACCCTCCCAAATCAGCTTCATGTCCTCATCCTGTCCTACTCCTGCTCTCCTGGTTCTTGTCTGGCTTTTAAGCAGATTGTTTTGCTTGTAATACATCCAAGTGACTGCTCATATTGTAGATTCAAGAAAGAATACCAAGCAGTAAAAAGGATAAATAGCTTCTTTTGTTACTCCTAATTATAACCGATGACAAAAGAAAATGGAAATTCTTCTTCAGAAGTCTTCGTTGGTGAACTTGCATTTGAAATAAAATGGCAAACTCTTCCAAATTTGGAGCCTGATCTTTTGTAGAGACACAGAAGTAGAATGAAGGTTAGATATTTCTTTAGATGCAATTTCATAATTAGCTCAAGCTTGTCATGAAGCAGGGTCTGTCTTCCAGTTCCCTCCTGCATATTCTTCATGCCTTCCTTCTGCGTTCTTGTTTATGTAGTAGCAAAAAACTCCTGGGAGAGGAAAGAAAAACCATGTTATTCAAGATCTGGATTGACTTTCTTATCTGACTGCTCATTCGGGCCCAACTGTACTTACTGGGACAAGAGAATGGGGCAGACTTGTAGGGCCAGGAGAAGGTCAGGACAGTCTTTTCTGGCGGTTCTTGATTGTGAAACTTTGGTTCTTTTTGAAGAATACTGTTCTATTTTTTTTTACTTGATGTGTAATGAGTTTCCAAGCAAAGAGTGAAAACAGTCTGCAGAAGGCTAGCTTAAAAGAAAGAAGAGAAAGCCAAGTTTTTCTGTCAATTTCATATTTTCCAGATCCCTTTGTAGGAGCAAAGGATTTTTGGATAGTGTGCATCTCTTATCTCCATCTAATGCATGAGAACAGAGGCCAGGTTGTGTAGGTGATAAATTGCCCTGCCTCAGCCCTATTTGTATGCAGTAAAGAGAGTACTGCGTAATGACAAATAAGTGAGCATTCTTTAATATTAAGACGTGATTTGCTTGAGTGCGATGCAGCGATCAAATGCTAAGTTTAACAGGTCTTCTGCAACGTAGTGTCTGTTCTGCTGTCTCTCCTGTTGCAACATGTCTACCGAAGCTGCTTCTTGTGGCTGTCCTGCTGAGGCTGGGATCATTTCCAGAGGCAGATTTTTTTTGAGTTCTGTCTGAGGAGAAGGGGAGCTTGTTCCGCTTGGCTGTGTTGCTCGCCTGTAGAGCTTGCTAGAAGCCAAGCATGTGCTGGTTAATAAAGGCTGCTTGGTGCTGGTTTTGCTGGGACCTCGATGGAATTAGCCCAATAACAAGTGTGTGGTCTCAGCAAGAAGGAGCTCTGCAGACAGGTTTCTGGTTCTGTTCCCAATTCAGTGTCGGCTCATTTGTAAGCCACTTAACCCTTCTGTCTTCATTCCTCTGGCTGGGGAATTGCCATCAGATGGGGATTTTTGACTACTGAGACGTTAGCTGTTTTTGAGAGACTTTAGAGAAAAAATGCACGGGGATTCGATCAGAGAAGGTGGACTTTTGATCTTCATTTGCATCATGTGAGTTCTACACATTTCAAAAATAGAAAACTGGTGTATTTCAGAAATCCCCTTTCAAAATTCTCAGCCTCTTGATACAAGGCTGATCCTCAGAGCAGGAGTTCAGCATTAGCTTTCTGTTTCCTTGTGTTCGGGTGAAGCTCAATCCAGAAATTGCTGCTTCTTCACATCTCCTCCGTTTCCGTGTTCATGAACATTATGTTTCTCATAAAGCTTATTATGTTTCACATGCATGACTGAAATACTGCTTTGTGTCGTGAAGCTGTACTGATTGTATTGTGTGACTGCATTTCAAACAAGTTGACTTGAGGGGTCATGGCCTACATCTGACAGCTTTGATGGCTTGCAAGCAGGAAGAGCTTTCCCTGCTCCTTAATTCTGAAGTGTTTTCAGAGAGGCTGTATCCCGTCCTCCCCAGCCTGGGGCATGTGCCATCTAAATGTGCTTGCGGAGCAAGAGGGATGTACGCGGGCTGTCGGCCTGCAGCGGGGCTGTGGGTGGTTCTTGGCAAAACGCACAGGGCTCCGGAGCTGGCAGGGAAATTTCTGACTGCGGTGTCACCAGCTTGATGCGTTAGCAACAGATGTCATGTTAATAAGCCTCTGCTCTCTGTGGAGCACAGCACACTAGTAGGACTCGCGATCTGCATGCAAAACACACGGCAGTTGATGGCAGGAGTAATGTCTTTTAATACACGCTGGCTGGAAGAGCACCTTGCTGTAACATTGTGGAGCTTGGATGCGTAATTAGACCAAGGCGGCGGAGCTCCATGTTGTGCATGGCAAGTCAATGAGCTGAAAGTCAGACAGGCATTCTGCTGAAACAATGCTCAACTCTTGCCTTCTGGGGTTTCATTTGAGAGCTGAATGCTGATGCAAGTGCAGTGAAATAGAGCATCCTATGCTTCCCATCCTTTTTCTTGCCGTGTCTCTGTCGAGGATAAAAAAAAGAAAAAAAAAAAAGAAAATAGAAATTCAGAAAGAATGTGAACTCCACTACCCTGGTAGGCAGCATTTCAAATCAGAGAGACAGTATGTAAGTCGCTCTGCTAGTGCACAAAGGCTTCTTCTAAATTGATGTCATTTGGGGTTGAAAGCCCAGTAGTGCACCTGGGGCATTTAGGCCTGACAGTCATTTTTGCAGTATTGGAGATGGTGGTGATTCCTGAAAAATGGAGAGGGAACTGCATGAGAGAGATCATACTGAAAGCAGCATAATGCAGGAAGGAAATAGGCAATTGCTTGGCCTCACTGCCTGCAGTCATGGGCATTTGAGCATCAACAGCATGCCTGAACACAGAATGGACTTGTGCTGGTTCCTCAGCTTTTCGGTGAGGTATAGATCGATTGGAATCTAAAAGAAAACAAACAAAACAAAAACACCAAAAGCTGTGGTTTTGGATGAGTCAGCATTTCCATTTTACATGACCATGCAGAGATTTTGTAACTCATCCAAAAAGAGCCAGTGACTTGGGTCTCAGCCTGAAATTCATTGCTTTGCAGAAACTAAGAGGTTTTGAGTTATGCAAGTGCAAATTTTCCTTGAAAAATATTGTATGTAAAGCCTTTTTTTGTTTTGTTTTGTTTTGTTTTGTTTTTGCATTTGTTTATCTCCAAAACAGGTTCATTTTTTAAAATGAAAACTTGAGCCTTCGGTCCCACCTGTGGACAAATAGCCTTACCAAAGGTCTTGTTTCATTTTAGAAAAATGAATTGCTGCGCCGGTGGGGTAGTATCTGATTGCTTTAAAAGTTCCTGTCAGTGTTTTATTTTTGGTTTTGTTTGTGGACTTGCTGTGCATTTTGCCCGGCCATATTTAGTCTGCATACTAAATGGTAGTCTGCCCAAGCACTTTACTTTGTGCACTTAGCTTTTTTTCCTTTTTTTTTTTTTTTTTTTTTTTTTCCTTTCCTTTTCTCCTTTTTATTTCCTTTATCATTTCTTATTTCTTTTGCTTTCACCCAGATGTACCTTAAACCGAGACACACTTTGCTCCGAAGGGCCGGATTTTAGTCCGTGCACTAAATTTTAGTCCGCAGACTAAAAAAATAATCCGCGGATTATTTGCTACCTCCATTCCCTCACTGAGAACTACCCAGACCCGAAGCTCTGGCTGCACCCCACGGCTGGGGGGCTCACAGCTAGCAGGGGGCCCTGCCCTCCACCCCCTGCCTAGCAGTGACCGTCCCCGGCTCCACACGAGTGTAGTTCTCGGTGGGTGAATTTGTCAGCCTTCCCGGTTGGGCTGCGTGGGATCAGAAGAGCTGGAAGATGCAGGGGGGGGGTCGCTTTTAGCTTTAGTGTGTTAGTCCAAAGGAGAGGGGGGAAACAAATTGAGGGAAAATTTCTTAATCAATGGGTGCGACGATATGAGGGGGAAAGACCCGTAGTAGAACGAAATTCAGTCCATACCCGCACTCCTGAGGTGGTATCTCCAGTTCCTGAAGAATCCTAAAGAGATCACATCAGCAAACAAACTCCAGTGGTGGGGGAAGTCAATCCAAAGTGGAGAATAATCCGCGGCGGCCTGAGGCACCCATAGCTCACACAAATTGAAAGCATCCAAATTGGAAGGACAGAGCCCAGATTTTTATTTTCTTTTCAGCACCAATTATAAATTGCTAGGGGTTTGGCTTTTTTTCAGAAAAATAAAGTTTGCATTGTGTCTCTGGGACAGATTTACAAGTGGGATGCACTTCTGGAGACAGACTAATTTGGACCCATTGTCTGTGGACATTTATACCCAGGACCAAAGACTGAAAATTCTTTATGATGAGAATTTCAATTACCCTTTTAGTTCGAGTTTTGATTTCAATTTTTTTTTTATTTTATTTTTTTAGTAAATGCACTGGCATTGGAACATAAATTTAATAGAATAATGTTTCTATACTATGCCTCACCATTGCACAATCAATTTTTTGGCATACACTGTGGTGAAGTTGGACTTGCTGCTATGGAGACTGATGTTTAAAGTTTCTAATTGTATAAACCTTTTCTATGTCTCCCACACCATGGATTTCTTATAATATTGGATATATTTTTCCTTGCTGAACTATTCTCATTTGGATTGACTCCCCCTGTTTGGATTATTTCACTGCATTATCTTTAGGACTCGTCAGGAACAGGACATTTCACCTCAGGAGTACGGGTATGTACTGAAACATTTTTTCAAATTACTAGGCCTAGCCTTGAAAAAAGGAGAGGAATGCTAGAAAGGGTGTTTAAGTTGAGTGAGCATCCCTGAAGCAGCAGGCAGGCAAATGTTTTTTACTGCAAGGTAACGAGGAGGAGATAGGCTTAGATGTGCAGGTCGTTCCACGTGTTCATCACAACTTTGCGCATGGGGAAGCTGAGTGAGTGAGGACTCAAAAGTAATTTGGGTTTTCTTCTCCCTGGTTCTGGAAAAGCTAGGGAGGCCCTCAGGCTCTGCCTGCCCTGGATGCCTGGCTGCTCATTCAGGGGCAGGCCAAGTTTAGGAAGAGGCAGCGGGGGTTTCACTGCCAAAATGAAGAGCTTAAGAGTTAGACAGACGAGACAACTCCTCTTACAGACAGCAGGTCTGTCACTCAGCTTGCCTGCTGATGTGCTCCAGATAGGGACTTGTCGTCTTTTCCTAAAGAAAAAACAGAGTGATCTATTTTTTTATATCTGTATAGTAGCTGATAAGCGACCTGTCCCCAGGGAAAACCACAGCTGAATATGAAGTATTTCAGTTCCAAGCTGTGGTAGATCATGCCTGTTAAAATACCAGTAAGAAGATACAAGAGCGAGACCTCTCAGTGAATATCAGAAGACCACTTCAGTGGTTTTACCTCAGGACATGCTTATTTACACTATTTACCACAGGGTAAACAAACAGAAGTCACTGTGACTCCATTAGTCTCAACCACAGAAGCTAGCACAACATGTGCAGAACTCACACGAGTGCTCTCCAGCACCCTGGTGAATTTGTGTCCAATTCCCATTCACCATAGCACACTCTTTGGCTTACAGCCTGCCAAGGGAGTGCCTGTGCAAGTTCCTAACTGCAGACAGCATGTCATGCACCGATTAATTTCTTCTAGGTGCTGCATGATGTGTGTTTACTTGCAGTGGTGCAAGAGCATGATAAGAGCTCAGCTTTTATCAAAACTGCTGGCATCAGAACTTATCACTTACCCCAAGCCCCCTGCCTTTTCTGCAGCCTGTGCATCACCTGTAACATGGAATCGTAGAATCCTCGGAGTTGGAAGAGACTTTTAAAGGTCGGCTAGTCCAACTCTCCTCCAGTGAACAGGGACACCAGAGATAGATCAGGGTTGTCAGAGCCTGATCCAGCCCATCCTTGAATGTCTCCAGGGATGGAGCTTTCAGCACGTCTCTGGGCAGCCTGTTCCAGTGCCTCACAACTCTCACTGTAAAAGACTTTTTCCTTATATCCAACCTAAATCTACTCTCTTTAATTTCCCCTCGTCCTTTGAAAGACCCTCCTGAAGAGTCTGTCTCCTTCTTTCTTGTAGCTCCCCTTTAGATACTGAAAGGTCACTACCAGGTCACCTTAGAGCCTGCTCTTCTCCAGGCTGAAAAGCCTCAGCTCTCTCAGCCTGTCCTTGTAGGGAAGGTGCTCCATTCTTTGGACTATTTTTGTGACCCTCCTCCGGACAGACTCCAGCAGGTCTGTGTATTTCTTGTACTGAGGACTCCACATCTGGATGTAGTACTCCAGGTGAAGTCTCGCTAGCACAGAACAGAGGGGCAGGATCACTTCCCTCACCCTGCTGGCCGTGTTCCCTTTGATGCAGCCTAGGATCCAGTTGGTTTTCTGGGCTGCAAGGGCAGAGTTCTGGCTTGTGTCCAGCTGCCGTCCACCAGTACCCCCAAGTCCTTTATGGCAAAGCTGCGCTCCATCCTTTCATCCCCCAGCTTGTGCTGATAGTGGAGATTTCCTTGACTCAGGTGCAAGATCTTGCACTTGGCTTTCTTGAGCCTTAGTTCTCCTGGGCCTACTGCTCAAGCCTGTGTAGGTCCCTCTGGATGGCATCCCATCCCTTGGATGTGTCAGCTGTGCCCCGTGGCTTGGTGTCATCTGCAAACTTACTGAAGTGCACTGGACCCCACTGTCATTGTCATTGATGAAGACCTTGGAGAGTATCTGTACCAGCGCTAACCCCTGGGAAACATTGCTTATCACTGGTCTCCATGCAGACACTGTGTCATTGCCAATCACTCTCCGGGTTCAGTCTTGTATCCAGTTCTTCGTCCATCAAGCAGTCCACTCATCAAATCCATATCTGTCCAATTTGAGGAGAAGGATGTTGTGGGGTACCATATCAAAGGTCTTATTGAAGTCCAGATAGATGACATCAGCGGCTCTTACTTTGTCCACTGATGCAGTGACACCATCATTGATGACAGATAGGTTGGTCAAACAAGGGCAAATATTTGCCCTTGGTGAAGCCATGCTGGTTCTCATATCACCTCCTTGTCTTCCGTGCTCCTTAGCAGAGCTTCTAGGAAGATCTCCTCCATGATTTTTCCTGGAACAGAGGTGAAACCAACAGATTGGTAGTTCTCTGGGTCATCCTTTTTACACTTTTTAAAAATCAGTACGATGTTGACTTTTTTCCAGTCACCAGGGACTTCACCTGACTGCCATGATTTTTCAAATACCATTGAGAGTGGCTTGGCAACTACATGAGCCACTCAGAACTTGCATCTCATCAGGACCCACAGACTTGTGGATGTTCGGGTTCCTCAGGTGGTCACAAACCTGGTCTTTGCTCACAACAGGAGGGGCATTGTTTCCCCAATCCCCCCCTTCCAAACCCAATTGTTTGAGGGCTGTGTGACAGGCAGTTATCAGAGAAGACCAAGGCAAGAAAGTTGTTGAGTGACTCAGCCTTCTCTTTGTCTGTTGTTACCAGCTTGCCTGTGTCACTCTTGGACTTTTCTGATTAAGGTACCTGTAGAAGCCTTTCTTGTTCTTCTTGGCACCCCTTGCCAAGTTTTGTTCAAGTTGGGCCTTGGCTTTCCTTACCCTATCCCTACATGGCCTAACAGCTTCCTTATACTTTTCCCACAATATTTGTCCCTGTTTCCACTGCTTGTGCATTTTCTTCTTGCTTTCCAGTTTGACCAGCAGGTCCCGTTCAGCCATACTGGTCTCTTGCCTTCCTTTTCTGACTTCATAGTGAGGGTCAACATAGGTGACCTGGATGGCCTCTCACTACATGATAACTTTCTATTTTGCTTGTTATATAAGAAGAGAGGAGGATGGGAGCGTTGTTGGGTGTGTGTATAGCTATTCTTGGAGTTTTAACACCAAGCTGCAGTGAGGAACTGCTTTGAGCTCTGTGTTGTCATCAGCCCAGGTAAAAGTCTTTTAGAATAGAATAGTTGCTTTTCTTGACACAGCTCTGAGCCTTAGAAATACCAGATGTGCAGGAGTTATCCCATTACAGGAATGACTTGCCAGAATAAGGTTAAGGAAGGAGAAACCTGCAAGTTAGAGCTAGACGTTTCCTGCACCCCACCCTCGCTTCCCTTGTTGTTCTCCAAAGTTGAACAGCAGCCTCCATAGCAACAATCTGACCTACTGCCTGCGAAAGTCCATGTTAGTAAGACTTTGTTCACTAGCAAAAAAAAAAGTAAAGAAAAAAATAGTGGGGCCCTATTCAATTTTTGCATTCAGTGAATCCTGCTCATTTGAACCCTTTCTCCCCACCTTCACTCCACCCCATGTGCATGGCTGGTAGCACCTGTGTGTTTTTGTCATGACTTTTGAATGAGTTCCCCCTTCATTCTTGGAGTTGTTTCTCTGAGTGCGCTCCCATGAAGTCTCTTGCTGGCATTGCTCCTTCACTGAGTGCAGAGCTTGGCAATTAACCCTTTCTCAACCCCAGGAACTGGATTTTCCTATCCTCGCTGGAGGACGTTGATTACTACAAACACAAGTTTGTTCCAGTGCGTTGGGCAACGAGAGGTTTAATTGCTCTGGCTTGCTGCTGCTCAGCAAAGAGAAGGAACATACCCAGACAACTTGTTTCTCCTTGCTTGTTTTTTTGCAGGTCTTCCGGCCCCGCACTCCACCAGAAGCAATTGCGCTATGTAGCCGTCTGCTGGAGTATACCCCCACTGCCCGCCTGACTCCCCTGGAGGCCTGTGCACACTCTTTCTTCGATGAACTACGGGACCCAAACGTCAAGTTACCAAACGGGCGAGAGAAACCTGCACTCTTCAATTTCACCACTCAAGGTAGCCTGCAGGCGTTGAGGATCTCTGCTTTAGGGAGTGCTGGGATAAGCGTTTGCTGTGATGCACGCGTCACGCTCTCAAAAGTTAAAAAGCAAAAGGTTTATTTACATTTGCAGTTTAGTGTCTGCAGTCTAGCTGGATGTATGTGTGTGGAATACTGTACTCGGTGACCATTTAGATTGGTTTTTCCTTTTGGAGATGTTCCTGCTCCTTCATGCATGTAATGCCATGTTGAGGAGCAGTGGGTATTAAGTTTGGCAGGGAAGTTTGTAGTGTTGCTGCCTATGTTGGTTTTGGATGTGAGATAAATGCAGAAATCTCACTGTCCTGGTTTTATGTTCTGTAGAGTTTATCTGGCATCATGTCGACTCAGTAAATTAGAAACAATAAGAATGACAGCAAGCTTTTTTATTTGAACTCAGTATCAAATTTTAAAACCACTTATGTGTATTTTCCTCGGAAATATAAAACTGATACCTCTGTAGAATGGTTTTGTCTTCCAAGACAGGGAACATGAGAAATACAGCATACAAGTATCCTAGTAATTAACGTTGTAGCACTTCATTTTAATGTTAAGTGACTAGCTGCAAGTTCTTACCCTTGGAGCAAATATAGATCAGTGTGCATTTTCTGCTGGAAATCTAAAATACCTTTTGGCTCAGTTAGCATCAGTGTAGTTTTTCAAATCCTTTAGTGCGTGTGATGTCCATCTGCCGAAATGTGCCCGAGCATGAACTTGTTTTGAATGGCTGCCTTGTGGAAGGTAAATCTACTACATGAATGCAGGGGTTTAAAAAAGGATTGGAAAGACCTGTAGTGAGTACTTTAAAAATCCTTAGAGAAAAAAATAAATGCTTGTATTGGGAATTTGTCCCTGGTTTCCCCTAGGCAATGTGGAAGCTGCTGAGTAATTTAAGCCTCAAGTAAACTTCTCCTTTGCCATCCTAGAGAGCTGATGTGCTCTCACTGTGACTCTTGGAAATGGCAGGAAAAATTGCTTTGTGGGAAAAGGAAGCCTTAAGATTCAAAAAAGCAGTTTTCTGTCTCTGACACGTGCCAGTGTTAGCATCTAGAAAGAGAATGCAGGTGAGAGGTTGGTCATTAATATGTTTCCAGATGAGTTGTGTTGCATGTCACAAGCCAAAAAAAGAAAAAGCAGAATTTTAAGAACAAGTAAGTACAGCTTATCTCAGTGATTTTAAGACCTTCATTAATAATTATGCAGTAACAGGTCCTGTCTAGCGGCAGTACTGATTATGACCTGAGGATACACAAAGAGCTTCTGCTGCTCCTGTGGCACTGTGTTGTCATCAGTCTTTAGCTGGACTGCACAATGGCTCCGTCAGAGTGACTAATCCAAAGCAGACATCACATCTGGGAAACAGATCAGGACTTTGGAAATCAGATATGCTGATAACTTATGTCATCTCTGGTAATTCTGAAAGTAGTGAAAGGTATCCTTTTGTTTTCTATGACATTTGTTTTCAACAGACAATATTAAATTTTAAAGAAAGTGTTTTATTTGGCTATGGCCAGTTGACTGAAACCTATGGAGTAGGAGGTGGAGAAGGCTTGGAAACAAAGCTCTTAGAAATAACAGTATAGATCTGATCATTACTGTACTGAATTGATTTTCAGAAAGAACCTAGGTGTCATACCAAATCTGCTGATCTAGGCAGTGGTCTAGAAAAAAGCATGGAGTGTATATGGAGATAAAGAGTATGATCTTTGGCTGCCAGCAGTGGTTCTGGGGCACATACAAGTCTACTGTAGGGATGGGAGCTGTTAAGAGAGCTTTATCTTACTGCCTTGGCTCTACACTTTTCTTAGTATAAAACCAAATAATATGTGTGAATTAGTACTTAAACAATTATCATGCCCAGGGAAGCATCTGTAGTAGCCAGTGCTGCAGTTCAGTGACTCCTAGACCTGCAAGGCAGAAAGCTGAAAGCTTTTTTTTTTTTCTCTTAGAAAATGAATTTTCAAAACCTGAAATGACTTACCATTTACCGCATTTCTTACAGCATCTCAGTGATTCTGCTGGGTCACAAATGTTACTGTCTGTCCATATAAGTTACCCATTGAGGACTGCTATGATTCAGCACTTAGAAGTGGCTGCCATTGCTGCTTGATGGCAAGCACTTCTACGCCTAGAGTTTTTTAATCAGAAAAAAATGACTTGTGACCTTTAATTATAAAAAGGGCTTCTATTTTTTCTTAAAAAATAAAATAATTTTTTAAAAAAAAACTTAATTTCCATCCAGACTGTCTCAGCATGTCTGGAAATCCTTAGTGTGACCATTTGAGTGCCACCTAGAAACGATATTTCAGTTCAGGATATGCTCAGTGATGAGGTACGTAGAGGAGTATGAAACTTGTGTTCATTCCAGCGCTCTTCTGCTCTGAAGAGAAACTGATACATGAACTTGTTACACAGAAAGTTTGTTACTTGTTTACTTGTCTGACCAAGTAAAAGATACAAAATTAGGTTCTGCCAGGCTTTCTTGGAGCATTGAAATATTAAACAGCTCAGTGCTCTCAGTGTCATCATTTCCCAGTGCAGAGCATTTTATTGTGTTTGGGGAATGGAGATAATCTGGTGTTCTGGTAAAACTGGATATTTTTATTCTAGTTCCTTATTGGAGATGTAGAGTGGCTGTAGGTATCAAAATTTGATCAGGAGAAGGAGAGGTATTTCCCGAGCTGATGTGAACCAAAATTGGCTCTCCTAAATTATTTGGTATCACTGCTCTGTTCACGTAATTATATTGAAATCTTTATCTGCATTGCCTTGATCACAATAGCTGCTTGCAGCATTACTGGTTGAAATTACCACAACCCTGAAGTGCAAGTTCAGTTTAGATAAGCATGCTACAATTCCAGGGCTTGTCCATAGATTGTGATGGAAGTCGCTGAGAACAGACTGTCAGAACCACAGCTCAGACCTTTTGTTCTGCATTGACGTGCCTCATTCTCGCAGATATGAAAGCCACAAAGATACAGCAGAACAAAAATTCAAATTCTGAAGCAATGTTATTGTTAAACTCCAGCCAGCAAGTTGAATTTGCTTTGATTGTTTGCTGTCTAAATTGGCACACTTCTCCTGGCACACTTCTCCTCAAAGTGGAGTACCAAGACACTTGAAGCATGCTGAACTTAAGAAACTTCATACCAGTTAGGACAGCATGAGGCTTCTGTGGAAGTGAACAGTTTCAGCCTTGTAGTATCTGCTAGTGATCTTTGAGGTAGCTCCAGAGAAACACTTGTGCGACAACAACAAAAAAGTAGTATGCTCACCATAGCTGGTGCTGTGAAAGGACATATTCTGGCAGTACTACAAGAAAGTGTGGGAGGAATCATCCTGGGTCTGAAGTGCAATTGCAGCAGTATTTTTCTGCCCGGGTCAGCTGCCTCTTTGGCCCTAGGATTCCGGCTACGGAGATGCTGTCAGAGGATAGTTGCAGCCTTGAGGCACTGCTTAGCTCCGAAAGGTAGCAAATGTCATTCAGTTTCCTTGGCACTTTGTCACTGTTTCCATTGGGCAGCAGTCCCTTACTACTGCCAGTGATGAGCAGGAAGGAGTGTGTGGGTAACAGAAACTTTAAAAAATAATGAAGAGAATGGCAGATTCCTTGTAATAACAGATTTGAGAAACAGCTCTGGAGAAGATATTCAAGTAGCAAGATTTTCTTCCACAAAGCAGCTAATATAGCCAGTACAGGATTAAAGTATAGGGTTATTACCTTGTTCGGCTTCGATTTTGAAGGATTCGTGTTTCCTCAGTTTATTTTTTCATAAAAATGAGACTTATGAATTCTGAATTATATTATGAATATGTGAATTCTACATTATTCCCATATGAGTTTGAGGATTTGTATTTATTCAAATGTTTTGATTATTGAAGCTTTATGGAAAGACCAGGTCCAGAATGTAATGATACAGTGAATAGATTTGATAGGTTGCAGGTAATGTAGCAATTTGTTTGGTTCCAGTCTGGAACTCGAATTCTTAAGTGCTTAAATACAGTATCAAAATACGCGTTAGTAAGAGGCTTATGAACAAGTGAGAGTTAAAGGAGAAAAAATCATCAAATAGACCACTGGTCCATTTAGGCTCTAAATTTAAAGCTTGTGTTAAGAGAGACGGTCTCTTAAAAACAAACTCCATTAATGTAAGACTGTGTACAAAAGCCCTTGGAGCCCCAAAAGTCATAAGTCATCCTTGTATGGGGTGACTGTTCACATCCTCCCCACCGGATGCTGCTTTCTCAAGAGACAGTCACTCCTGATGCTGAGGCAGACAGGACCTGTCTTGTCTTGGCTCCATACCACCTCCTGTGAGGCATTCAGTTCTCTTGGGAGGATGTCAGAAGATTGTCAGTTGTTGGCAGCCTGTTGCCCTGCACCCTCCCACAGGTTTTAAGATGCCTATTTCTCATTCTGGTGCACACTGAAGCTATATTGGATTTGGAGCCTAAAAACCATGGTTTTTTCCTTAGTTAATGGCTGTGTCATTTTGTTGTCCATTTAAATTACCCAGCAAAGCCATTCCCTTTGCCTGTCCCTGTACTTTTAGGGGACACGTCACCTCTTCTTGACCACGCTCAAAGAGACTGCCTTAAGATTGGGTCTTGGGTTCCCAGGTCCTTGAGAAATGAAGCTTGAGCGAGCCAAAGAACTGAACCCCCGGAGCTCTTGGAGCCACTGTGACAGCTGCTTGTTGCTGAGCCAGTGCCCCAAGCAGCATGACTGCTATCAGCATTCAGACTGATTGCAAGTGGGTTTGTGAAGGGAATCCTTCCAGTTCTCAAAAGGCAATACATCATCAGGCTTTTGATAAACAACAAGCTTGACCGGTTGTTTGCTAGCTCACAAGCCAGTGTCTTTCTCTAGAAAATAATTCCCTGACACCCGTACCACCCTGGTAGTCCTGTCAGCCTTGCTACAGGGATGGCTGTGTGGTTTTTGGTTATTGCCGTGGTTTCCCCCTGCTGGTCAGCCAAGAGGAGAAGCTTAGTGTGGCCTTTGATTGTGATGGGCACACGTTTGCCCGCAGCTTACCCACTATGGGACAACCCAATGAGCTGCGCTGCATGCGGGGCTCTTTCTGAATGACAAGCTAACTCTGTTTGTTCCACCTCCCCTCCAGAACTGTCAAGTAACCCATCTCTGGCTTCGATCCTCATCCCTGCTCATGCTCGGAACCAAGCAGCTGCTTCAACCCCTACAAACGCTACAGCAGCCTCAGGTGAGAACACGCGCCCGCCTGCCTCCCCTGCTCCATGGCACCATCCTCTGTGGAGGCCCAGGGTGAGCAGGAAGGGATGGACAGGCTTCTCCAGCCCTGCCTTCTGCTCGGTCTCTGCTCATGGTCACCTGGATGTTGCTGTGGTCGCTAATCCACATCCTAACCTGGGCCACCAATACGTTTGTTGATGCCTCTTGCCCAGACTTTCACTATAAAAGAATAGTTATCTCCCCTGGTTTTTACTTTTTTTTTTACACACTTTTATTTTATTTTGTATTGTTTCACACCTGAATTGTGAGCTTTTGGCCTCTCCAAAGTTAATACTGGCTTTGAGCATGATGTCTAGGAGAAGGAGTGGCTAGCTTAGTAGACGTGGCCTCTGCAGAGCACGGATAGAGAGGATTTTCCCCAGTAGGAAAGGCAGAAGCTTACAAAAGTCAGGACAGGGACTTGGGTCACCTTGCTCACTGCCTCTTCTCTGTAGCTGCTGTTGCTTCTTATTGAGTTTGCTTATGTTATCTTTGAGCACTTTGGGTTTTGGCCAGCACTGAGCAACTTTCTTTGTTCTGTCTCACTCACGTTTCTGTCAGAAATCCTTTAAAAGCTCACTGTTGGTCTGTAGCCACTCCAGTTTGTATTATGTTTCCAATGAAACCTGAAAAGCTGAGTAATATCGGTTGGGAGACTCCCAAAGCAAATCCCAGGTGCTGCCGGATGTGGCAGTGGTGATTCACACGTGGCACTGCGTCAGCCCTGAGTCAGCATGCCAGCAGGCAAGCTCACTGCACTTGTGCAACCCGAGGCAGGCTGCAAGATGGGTGTGCTTGCATGTGTGTCTCTTGAGCGTGTCAGGCCCATTTGAGAAAAGCAGGAACCCGGTTTCAGGTGCAGGGTGCTTACTCAGTTGTGAAGGAAGACGTCTGAAAGTTGATGTTCCAGTTACTTCAGTTTTGATGTGCTTGGTCCAGCCACTGCCATACAGAAAGCATTTTTGTGGTCTCTTTTAGACAATTGGAACTGAGTTGTAAGATCAGGCTTCTCTCTGAAGCTGTGGTATCGGTTTGTAAAAGACAGAGCCTGTATAATTTATGTGGTTTGAACTTAAGAGAAAGCAAATTTGCTCTTCTAAAATTTACTATGTTTTTTCCGTATGCTTTGCAGTACTTTGCAAATAGTCATGTTCTCTGTTTCCCTTCTGTGTGCATCTGTTGCTCAGTGAGTGAGGAAAAAAACAGATAAAGTAGTAAAAGTGATAGAAGAACTGCAAAATACAGACGGGGAATTTGACTTTAAAGTCCTTCTGAAAAATCCTTTCACTTAATGTCATTGTAATGCCTTTTTGAGGAGCTGCTCTCTTTGCTAAGATTCAGCAGTCTTGCGGAGTGGTCTAGGTTAAAAAAAAAACCTGTTTTCACCCAGTAATTCTGTTCCAGAACACAGAAGGGAAAAAATGCATTAGGCTGAATCCTAGAAGTGTCCTAACTGTGAAAGTATACTAAAAGAAAAGAAAAAAACCACCCATCTTATTGATGTCAACATGTGTAAGCCTCCTGTTCACAAGCAGTACTCACAGTTGGGACAGGACATCCTACTCTTAGTTCACTAGAAAATAGCCTTGCAACTTGGAAAGAGACTGTGAAATTAATTAAGGATTGAGCAACTTGTAGTGTTGTGTTTCTGCTGCACAGCTGTTTGTAGTTCCATGCTTCTCCGGGGTTCTTAGCAGGCCTTGGGAATTTCAACAGAATTACAATTTTAAGATTTGGTCCTATATGAGATGATGTTAATCTGTTTTGCTTTGCATGCTGATGCCTCACTGAACAAAAACTTTAAATTGAAAGAGTCCCTTTTCCCCTCCCCCTGCATATTCCAGTTCATAGCTGCTAAAGCAGCTTGGGAGCAGCTCTCCCACCTGACCCAGGGCAGCCTGACAGGCAGGAGGCTGTTCTGCAAAACGTGAAACTGTGTGGAAAAAACAGTGCAAGTTCAGAAACTGTTTTGAGCAGGGAAGAGAACAGATCAAGTTATATGTAACCACAATCTATTAATAAACTAATAGTTTGTCTCCTGTTAGCAAGCAGAACTGATACTGAGTGTTCTTGTGTCCAGTGTTGTGCTCAACATAGCTGCTTATAGGTATTCAGGCACTGAAATGGAGTGAACATCCAGCTGGGTTTCTCTTACCTGCTCACAGTCATTTTCATAGCTGTTATGTAGCAGAGACTGTGACACGAGTCTCAATTTTTTCATAAGGTGCAAAGCACTGCTTTGTATTGCACACATTTTATATTATTACAAATTTTCCAAAATTGTGTTCATTAAATGATAGTTGCAGAGTAGTGATTTCAGTAGCCCAATGCAACAGCAGCTTTGGGATCATGGTATGAAGTGCAGGGGAATTTGAGGTAACTTTTGTTGTGACTTTGGTTGCAAATTTCGTCTCAAGGTTTAAAGCCAGGCTCCCTGTACTGGTGGAACCCTGTTTTGCTATGGGAGCACGAAGCCTTGCTGCTCTGGCACTGGCAAACTCGCATGAAGTTTGAGAAATCCCTTTTGACTTCTGTGGCACAAAAAGGAGTAAAGAAGTTGAAAGTGGTTGGCCCTGCTGGAAATGGTGTGCTGGCTTTCTGTGAGTCACACTGATGGTTGATAAAAAAGCCAGTGCAGCTTTGTACACGTGGATGCTGACTTGATCAGTCTGGAGGAGGAGGACAGTTCACAGCCATGCTGAGTACTTTACCTGTTTGTGTGACCACATTTTTCTTCCTGGCTTAGCTGCAGCAGCAGTTACCTCTCTGTTAGCAGTGCTAGGATGGGAAGGGTGTAATTGCTATCTGCAGGGAGCTGTGCCAGCTGGGATACTGGGGTTGTCGTCTTAGGCATCCTGCTGTGCTGATCCTGTGTAATCCCAAATGAGATGGTGTGCCTGAACTTTCAGCAACAAAACAGATTAGAGCTAGTGTCACCTGCCAGTGTTGGGTAGTTGAAAAGGCCACAGTACTCCAGTGAAATAAGATTTAGTGCGAGTGTGATGTTTCCATTGAAAGAATTTTGTACAGCCCTACTTCCTTCGACAGAAAAGGGGCAGGCAGTTTTCATGCATCCATGGCAGCTACAGGAGAGCAATTTGTCCATGTCAGTCCTACCAGTTTTGCATTGAGCCCAGCATTTCCCCTTCAGTAGACACTGCAGGAAAAATGAGCCCTTCTCATCCTTCCACTCCTCTCCTCTGTTGCCCTGTGTGGACTCCCAGACGCATTTCTGTTTCTCTCTTTGTAGAAGAGCAGTGCTGTGTGTCAGTGCTCAAATCCAGCCAGCTAATGCTGTCATTAGCGTTGATGGGTTTTTTAGTTGATGGCTCTGTCTTTGAACTGCAGCCCAATCTTTCCTTTCTGGGAGGTTTCTAGAGAGCACCACGTACCTTCTGAGAGAGTAAAGGTATTCCTCACAGGCTGCAGCTGAACTGGCAGAGAATATATTGATGAGAGATGACTTTCTCCCTCTGTTTATAAGAAGCTCAGAAGTGGCTAACACTTCACCCTGCTGTGGCTTCCTTGCCACGCACAGAGGTGTCAGGTGGGTGGGTCACAGCAGAGCATGCCCCAACCTCAAGCCACAGGCTGCTGCACTCACCTGCCCCGTGCTAGAGAGCTCCGTAGCAGCTCGTAGCTTCAGTCCCTAGCACAGCTTCCACAGCAGCACAGTTGGCAAAGCAAATATTGTGCGGAGTTTAGTAATGTTACTGAAGGCATAGGTTTTCTTCTCCTGTGTCCAAGGACCAATTTCTCCTGGTGACGAGATTGCCCAGAAATTGAATTGAATGCCCAGAAACCCTCATGCTCTTGTTGTGTTCTTTTTCCTGCACTCCAGCAGAGAGGTTCTGGAGCAAGCCCTGCTCCGCTCCCCAAATGCTCCATCCACAACAGGCTGGAGAGTCGCAACGCTACATTTTATTGCAGCTTCTGAGTCAGTGCAACCCTTATCAGCCTGTGCTCTGTCCCAGCCTGGGCGGGGTGTTACACAGTGTTGTGAAAAGCCCCATGTAAATGGTCCGGGGCTGCATCACTTTATTTCCTTCTGACCGTATGCTGCATATGTTTCTCAGAAACTCCCCTACTAGCGTGATGATAAGAGGAGCATGTGTTACATGTTACATGAAGTAGCTCCATCCCTTCCTCTTTCTTCTTTATCTCTGCTCAGTAGCAGTGAAATGATAATCGTTTCAGCCTCTGTTGTCTTCAGGAGTGGGAGATCAAAAAACATGTTTTATTTCAGCAAATGAATCATGCACACTCTTTGTTCTTGCACAGAGAAATCCTCTGCCAACAGTACAGATTCCAGCTAGAGTGTTTGCATCAGGCACAGATGTTGCATTAGCTAGGGTTTATCTCTACCTGCACATCAGGCAGAGTTTGAGGCCTGACTCAGCCAGAAGCTGAGAGTCAGAGTTTCCACTTCAGATTTCCTTGGTCATCATTGGTTCGCAAGCACATGTGGTTTGGGAGCTGCTCCTTGAGAGCAGTTCCCCACCTAGGTTGATGTCTCTCACGTGCTAGCTTCCCAGATAACACTGCTGCTGTTGGTACGTTAGTTACTGTGGTGCTTTGAGCTTCTTTTCTCATGGTGGTTGTTCCTTCGGGAGGGAGAGCTTTGGGTCACTTCAGGGTAGGGGGAAAAGGAGTGGGAGACTTTCCCAGCATAGAGCCCACAGAAGGATTTCCCTTTCTTCCTAAGCGTTCCTCACGGCATTTCCTTTTCATACAGGCGTCACACCCTCTCTCCCTTGTCCTTTTTATTCCTCGATGCTGGTGCTGGTTTGATTGTCCCTTCTTGTTGCCATCATCTCTGTGTGTTACTTAATTTGTCCCTCAACTGATGCACACCATTTCTGAACACTCATTCACCTTGTCACCTTTTGCTCATGGCTGCACTTCCAACTATGGTCGGGTTGAAGTGGCCGGACAGCAGATAGGCTGCATTAGCAGCATCCCACTGCCATGCCTCACCAATGTTTCTCTGCTGGAGAAGCATTGCTGCACCCCACCACCTCAACTTGTATTTTGTCCTGTTATTTCTGCCGGTCGTGCTGTCCTTCATTGGTTGTTAAATTTGCTCTGTCCTCTGTGAGCCCTTTTCCTTGTCTTCTGAGTGCACTGCTTTCCCACTCTGCCCTCTTCTGTACTGAGATAAAAGTCATTTTTATTCTATTGCAGTATTGATAGCTTTGCAGCTACCCTTAAGTTCAGTGGGAGAAATGCATGATGCTTTCTTTAGGAAACCTCACTTGATATCTTTTTCTACGCATGTATTTGTTGTCAAGTATTTTGTGTTTCACCTTTTGTCCTCTTTCCTTCTTTGTGGCTGTGCAGATCACATCCTGCATAGGATGGCTCCGGATGAAGTTGGTGCATTTTTTTTCCCTCTTAATTCTTCTAATATTCAGAAAGCTTATTTTTTCCAGAGAGACCACCAACTGTGTGTGGTTATTTGGCCATCGTACTGTTCTGTTGTTCTCAGTATGCTTGGATGTTTATTAGCGTCTTGGCTCTTGCTTTTCTCCTTTTCTTGCCTGATTGAAGGCCTGCCCCAGTTTGTTGGGGTGTTCTAAGAACTGAATAACAGTATTTGATGGTCTCTGGAAGAGCCTCTGCGCATCAGCATGAAGACTCTCCCTGTAGCCTTTCGCTACAAGCTGACGCAATTATTTTCCCTTCAAATTACGTCTGAAAACACAGTTGTGGTGAAATTCCTTTTGGTATTTCTTTGCAAATTCTGAGTTTCCTTGGATGCACACTGACAGGAGCTCCCAGTCCTGCATGTTGTCTCTGTGTGGGGCTCCATCCCTCCTGGAGATGGCTTTGCTACAAGAAGGCCTAACAGCAGGAAGCATCAGCACCAGTGTGCAGCCCTGGGCAGTTGCGCTGGCTCTGGCAGTGCCAGCAAGCCTTCACAGTCAGTGTTCCTGGGTCAGCCTGAGCATGGCCTGTCCCACCAGAGCAGCTGAACACAGCCACGTGTTAGCATGTTGAAATGATGTTGTCCCACTCAAAGCACATCTCTGTCCAGAGCAAACAGCTCTTTATAAACCCAACGAGGGCATCCAGCCCAGCGGTACGGTGGTGGGATTTGGGGCTTTCCCTGTGTGGGAAATGTCATGGCTGTTGTTGCAAATGTCTGTATTCTGGAGGTAATGCTGGTTGTTCTTTCTTTCTTTCCTTCCCTCGCCTGTCATTTGCAGATGTTAATGCAGGAGAACGAGTTCAGACCAATAGTGTAGCTACAGCATCAGCCTCCAACTCCACCTGAACCGGTACCAAGCAGCCAGCTGCACAGGAAAATCACCAGTAATTTGAGTCTTGCTCAGCAACACTGGTCACATTTGGAAAGAAAATTAAAAAGAGGAAAAAAAGCAACCAACCAACCAACCTGTTCATTTTAGTGTTCAATTTTTTATTATTATTATTGCTGTTCTTATTTAACCTTGTAAAATATCTATAAATACGAACCAGTTTCATTGTATCACTCTGCAGGGTGTCCGGGGCAGGGACTAGGTGGGGGGAGGAGGGAACGCGGAGCAATACAACACACCAGTGTCTCTCCCCTCAACAATCACTTCATGTTGGAAGTTTGCTGTTGTGTACTTCAGAACCAGGACTGTTGCCTCATGCCCTCTCCCACAACGGAAAGAAGGAAAAAAAAAAAAAAAAAAAAAAAAAAGAGAGAAAAAAAAAAAGGCAAAACAAAAAAAGAACCCCCAAACCTCATTCTCTGCTGAAGTTCTTTTTTTTTTTTAACCTCTTTTTTTATTTTCTTTTTAAGTGAAGTTTCGGACTTTGATGTAGTGCACAGCTTGAATTTGGTCGGGAGCTTAGCAGGGGTCATTCAACAGAGCTCAGCGTTCGGTGCCAGCGAATCCACGCCCCGGGCCGACCGACGGGCGACTGACAGCTGCCCTGGCTGGCATGGTAGGACATAGGCTGCCTGGGGGAGGGGGGAGGCTTACGTGTGTCTTAAGGCTTGAGCTGCTAGTGGCAGACTTTCCTTTCACAAATCAGTGCTAGCGATGAAGAGACCTGCAGCTTCCTTCCAAGAGGAGCCCTTGGCACGGCTCTATATAATATAATACACACACAGGCGGAGGCGAGCGGTTGTGGTTGGGGCAGCGGAGGGGATGGCGAGGGCCGGGCTGAGAGGTGCCACCGCCTGAGCGATTGTCCAGTCCCAATTGGAATAGGCTTCCCTTTCCCGAGATGTACAGGAAAAGGACACCGGGATTTATAATGTGAACTGTAACAGTCTTCTACTGGTTTATTTTGTAATATTTTTTAACTGCAGCTTTAACTCGCAGGATGCCACATTCTACGGTAGCTCTGATTTTAAATCCACGGCTAGAGTCTGTATTTAAATTTCATCTTTTTAACCTCTTTGCTTTTTTGATCTCTATTTATTGATGCGCGTTGCCACGTTGCCATTCTGTTTTTACATCGGTAGAATATTAATAAACTACACATCGGAGTGCTATCAACAGTAATTGTACCTGCTGACTTGTAGGAAAGCTGGCTACATATGAGTGTGTGTGTATATATATTATATAAATATATACATGTATACATAGAGACAACACTGTTTTTTTTATTTTGTCTACAATCTCGCAGCAGTCTGACTGAAGCGTGAGGCGGGTGCTTGTCATAGCCCAGGCTCCGGGTTTCCCCCCTGCGAGGGCGAGTGGTGCACAGTCCCACCTCTGCCCCATCCCAAGCAATATCCCCGGGGAGGACAGGTGGAGGAGCTCCCCCTTGCCTTGCGCTCCTTAGGAGCCGCCTCGGTGCTTACCGGCTCTGTCTGACCCGAGGGCCTGAGACAGGTGGTTGGTTTGGGGGCAGCGTGCGGCCCTTCGCGTGGCCTGGGAGCGGCTCCAGCAAACCTGGTGGCTGCGGGGGCTCTGCTCACGGCCTTCCCTTCTGTGCATTTCACCCTGTTTGTGTGGGGCTTTTTGGAGACTCGTCTCCAAGTGCTGCCCGATCATGGTGGGAGGGAGGAGCAAACGCCCACCCTGAAACCGCTAAGCCCTTATGTTATGCCCCACGTCAATTTGCTGTCGGGGAAAAAAGCATTTCCGTGCTTTACAGTGGCTGTCCCTAAATTCTGGCTGATGGTAGAGGAAGGCGCACTGCCTCTTCAGAGCTGAAGGCTTTCAAAATCCTCACGTGTGACACAATTGAAAGGGCTGAGAGCGTCCTAAGGACGGGACGCGGCTCACACAGGTAAGTGCAGGGGCTCAGCAGTGGCCCAGCCATCCATGTAGTGCAGGAGACCCACAGAGCAGGGCGGAGTGTGGATCTGCTGCAGGATGAGAGCGCTGGGCCGTGGCCTGTAGGCGCCGCTGCTTGGAGGCGGATAGATGACCGAGTCTTTAAAATGTAAAACTGAGACAAAATTGCTGCTCGTTCCAGGAAATGTGGCTTTTTCTTCCTTTCTTTTCTTCTTTTTCTCCTTTCATTGAAGTC